>NC_056745.1:129924796-130067296 GCF_019279795.1 Protopterus annectens | reverse complement strand
CCCCCCCCCCCCCCCCCCCCAAATCCCCCCCCCCCCCCCCCCCCCCCAAAATTCCGACACATGGAACATCAGTGCATACTGCGCACATTCTGAGGATGACCCAAGAGTAGAAAAAAATTTTTAAACCCCCCCCTTTTTAATTTTTTTTTGGGGGGAGGGGCCCCAAGCCCCCTTGTAAACTGTTACTCTGGGGGGATGGAATATTGGTTAAGGTCTTCACCTCATAGACACAAGGTGCAGGGTTTGGATCTGCCCTTGGGTTATTGGCTAAGCTTAAAATGGCCCTTCCGGGCAGTTAGCCTATTATTCACCTTTGAACCTAAGTATAGAGTTTTGGACAGAATAGTGGGGGGACACTTGATGACACCAGAGAGTTTTTCTAAGAATGTCTAGCAAGTTTTGCATCACAATGCATTTGGTAAACAATAAGAAGAATGCAACTCTAATGTCTGGCTGGCATTAGTGACCGTAATCATTCGGGATTTAAAAGGGACAGAGGAAAAATAAGAGGCAACACCTTGAGCGTTCTGTTTATTCAGGGGTGGGTAAGAAATATAGTTGTGTGTGTGGAAGGGAGGAGGACTGAATGGGGGGTGACTGTGTTAATGGAATGCCTTAGCCCCCATCAAGGACAGCAAAAAAGGCCTGTTATTGCTTGCGGTAATCGCCAGTCAAAACAATCAATTCAGAGACAAGCAAATTAACTGATTTTTATTTATTTGTTTATTTGACATTTGTTGACCGCGATAGTACGACTGAGCTAAAGCCCTTTCTCAGCAGAGGCCCGGGGAGAAAAGCTCCACAGTAAAATACAAGCTAGTAAATACAATAGTACGATATTCAAACATTACAGATATAAAACATTATGACATGTCTGTTTTATAAAGTTTTCATATGAGCAGACGTACAAAGAGTAGTATATGAGAAGTGAATATGCTCTATAGAGAACTAAGGTAGAAACCAAAGGCTAGACTTTCCACTGTGATATTCCTTAAACCTCTTGTATTAGAGGCAACATGGAATATATGCAAATGACTAAGGAATCACACAGTAGAAAGTCCAGCATTGCTAGATTTTTCTTTTGGCTTTTACTGATTGTTTTTCTGTGTGACCTTTTTACTCATTGTTTTAATTTGTTGGTTGAGATATTTTGCAGACACCCTAATAGTTATGGATATCAGCTGGGTCTGACAGCCGTGTGTTTCTAAAGGTTAACCAAACATTCCACTTATTCTGTGCTGATGATGCCATAAGAAGGGTGAAACATGCATGTCCACAGCTAGTGGGGTTTGGCTTTATTGGCCTGAATTTGTCCATAAATTGACTTAAAAAGAAAAAAGTCATGGACATTCAGAATTGCCATATAGCTGAATCACTTGATGTCCTTAAAAGGTCATATGCATATATATCATGTTGCCTCTAATACAAGAGGTTTAAGGGATCACACAGTGGAAAGTCTAGCCTTGCTAGATTTTTCATTTGGTTTTTACTGATTGTTTTTTCTGTGTGACCTTTTTACTCATTGTTATGGAGGACTAAGTTAGGGAAATAGGATCAGAGAAGGATTAGGTAATTAGTAAGTGGAAAAGATGGGAGGGGAAGGTCATGTGAGAAGAGAGGTTAAGTGAAGAGGAAAGAGGAGCAGAGTAAGGAATGAGTTGAGCTAAATGGGACTTGATAAGGTAAGAATTGAGAGAATGTATAAAAAGGAGAATGAGAAAGGGGGAGGAGTAGGGTAGGGTAGAGGGGGAGGAGTTCAGGGAGGAGTTTTACAATCACATGTCCAGGTGAGCTTTCTTGAATTCATGAGTCTGGTTTATTTTTCTTAGGGACTTGGGAAGCTTGTTCCATGACAGGGCCGGTAAGTAGCTATAAAGATTTTTTCTAAAAGATCTCTGATAATGAGGTCTTTCCTCAATGCTGCTAATGTGTCTGTCAACCACTGGTTTCCATGATCACATAAAAGGCCTATTTTTTCTGCAGCCTTAAGCTTATGTTGCTGAATCTTGGACTTTTTGTGTTTCGACTATGAAACTATGAGTATTTAGTAAATTTGTATTGCCTTGTTCATTTGTTTCCACGGGGGGGGGGGGGGACTTTTGACAAAGAGACATTTTTGGCTTTGAACAGCTGTTACACGGAAGGGTGCATTTTAAAGACTGTCATTTCCAGAAAGTACTGAGCACCTAAAGTGAGTACAGCTGCTAATGTGGCATCCATACTGAAATGTATACTGTTTCAAAGTGCCTTCTGTATTACACTTCACCTGTCATTGTCTTTTATGGTAGAAGATTTTGGCTAAGTCAGGCTATTTTATGTTGCACCCTATAAAATACACTACCTCCTGAGAAAGGATGTGCGTCTATTGCTGGAGAACTATAGTTTTGTGTGTGTGTGTATAAATATATATATATATATATATATATATATATATATATATATATATATATATATATAAAAGCACTTTACTGTCTCGAAATACTGATATCTCAACTTTCAGTATCTCAAGCCAAAAATGCCAAAAGTGCAGTTGAGCAAAACTGCACTTGATCGAATTTGAAGTGTCAAATTCGCTGTTGTGGTGACACAGTACATGAGATTTGCTCTGTTTGTAAGGTGTGCTGTGCTGTGGGATATGGTTTGCCTGCTGTTGAGTGGATATATGTGGAGATTTAGGTAAGTGCTGTTTTAAAGGATTTTGGGTAGGGATTTGAGTCTATGTGGGTGTGTTGAAAAGTTTTAGGTGTAGGTTAGGGTAGGTAGGTAAGAGTGTGGGTGTGTAAGTGTTGAGAGTGGTGGTGTTTGTATGTATGAGGTGTGTGTTTGTGCAAGGGGAAAATAGAGTATGTAGTGGTGGGTTTAGTGTCTTTGTCTTTTTACTGTGACCTTGGAGTTAGTGTATATATGTATATATATATATATATATATATATATATATATATATATATAAGTAGCTGGTGTGTGGAGGGTGCAGGGGAGCTTGCCCCCCTGCTTATATGTAGGGTAGGTGTGTGTGTTTGTGTGTGTTTTGTTGGTTTGTTTTAGTGTGGGGAGGAAGGTGTATGTATATATGCTTGTTTGTGTGGTGGAGGGTATATTTAAAAGTCGTGATTTTGAATTTTGCACTTTTGGGGTTTCGATATTGTGAATGTTTTGCTTTATAGTCTCAAGATACTGAAATTTGAGATTTCAGTCTTTCGAGATTATAAAGTGAATCCCTATATATATATATATATATATATATATATATATATATATATATATATACACACACACACACACACACACACACACACACACACACACACACACACACACACACATACACCATGGAATGAAAAAAATGTAGAAAGTAGGCAGTTGCAAAGACTAGGATTTTGCTTTCTAGAAGAGTGCATGGTCAGGGAAAATAAATAATTGAAAGGTATGCATAGTGCACACTGCAAAACTTAATAAGAATACAATGCCCTGAAAAAAGTGCATGTGAAATAAAGAAAAGTTCAATAAATGCAGCCCCATCATATTTTTTCTACAAGGATGAATATCTGGAGGGAAATAAGAGAAGCAAAACATTTGGAAATTTGTTTTTGACAGCATGATAAATGAAAAAGGCCATTCTTTCTTTATAAGCAGTATTAATGCTTCCAAGGGCCTGTGTTTCATAACTGTATTACATCTTCATCTCTAAAGAAATGGAGCATCATCCACAGTATTTTTCTTTTAGAGAAATGTCCCATTAACATGTCACAATAAAACCTAATAGACTGTATTGTAATCAAAGTAATGGATTTAATTTCAGTTTCTGTAGAGAAAATAATTGTTGAAGCTCATAACGGTGGAAAAGAATGAAGTCAAACAACTATTTCAGGCAGTTGGAACCGTTGTAAACAATCGTGTCAGCACAGATATTAAAGCCGCAGTATTTTTAAATTTATTGTGTAAATTTTACTGCTGTTAGTCTTGAATAAAATGATGGTTGTATATTTAGATACCTGCACACAATGTTCAGAGTTTTATGTTGGAAAATGCTCAAGGAGCCTAAAAGACCGCATTATTGAACACAAGTCGGACATGAGAAGGAATATTCCTTCTAATGCATTGTCCCAGCATAAAATAGAAAAAGGGACCTTGCATAATTTTAAATTCAAAGTCTTAGAAGTGATAAATAGAAATTTAAGGTTTGGTGACATGAATAATAAATTGGAGGTATCTGAATACAAATGGAGTTTAGGGCTTGAAGCGGACAAGGTACCTGGGTTAAATAACATGGTAACAATTAAACCCATGTTAGATTTTAGACAAAAACAATACAAGTAATTTTATTACTGCTTAAAGTCATTATATTTATTAACTGTATGTCTTATGAAATCTTATTCATGAGTTTTATACACACCTCTAAGGATATATATATATATATATATATATATATATATATATATATATATATATATATATATATATATTGTGTTTTAATGATAACTTATTAATTATGCTAAATTTGTGTATTGTTTTGTGTTTTTATTGGAGGGCTGTGTCAGGTGGTTTGTGATTCATCACATATATATGAGATTATTTTTAATTGTATTAATCAAACACTGAAGAAGGGGCATTCCCGAAAGCTTTGTTGTTTTTACTAATAAAGAGAGCATCTTCTGTTCTATTCGTTGTTTTTTTGAGTTAGTCTTGAATAAGCCAGCGTACCCAGAGCTGCAGAAAGTGAGCGATAATCTCCTAATAAGAAAACTCTTCTAAATTTATACAAGAAGTACTCCTTTTACTTCATTTCAGGGAGAATACTTACAGCTGAACACTAAAATTTTCCATTCCATTTGGAACAGCAGCAAGTGGTTATTATGATGACATTCGCACTACAGCAAAAAAAAAAAAAAAATGGTTTCTACAACTTTTTATAGGTTTTCATATGTCCACCAGAGATTAGAATGCATTTCTTATAATGCTTTGTAGACCATCAAATTACAGAATGGAATACCTTTTCCATAACTCCTTAGAGAGTCCCCTGTCCCTTATCTCAATTGGTCCTAGCTAATGGCTTCTCTACCATCTCCCAATCAACCTATTCATTCCAGAGGGGTGAGGTTTAAGCATCCATGGGCAAGGCAAGAGCATTGTGGCCCTTTTATTCCTGTCTGGGGGTGGGGGGTGAGGATCAGGCATCCTTGGGCTAGGCAAGAGCATCGTGGCCCTTTCATTCCTGCCTGGGGGGTGGGGGTTGAGGATCAGGCATCCTTGGTCTAGGCAAGAGCTCTATGACCCATTCATTCCTACCTGGGGAATGAGGAACAGTCATCCCTTGGCTAAGGAAGAGCCCTGTAGCCTCCTCATTCCTGCGTAGGGAACCTCATCAGCTCATTTGTTCCCTCTGTGGTGAGAGGTGGGTGGTAGGAAGCATGTCAATCACAGGTTCTGGCAAAGCAGCCCACCCTTCCCCATGGAATCATCCCCACAGTGGCTCCTTTCCTCACTACATGCTGCTGATGCCTGTTTGAAGACAGTGCACACCACAAGCAGCATGTGCTTGGCGGGCTCATATCTTCAGGTACATTACCTAGTGCTACTGTTAGGTGTCAAAGTGACAAGCCATAACCTCTTCCCTCTCCCCACAATAGGCAAGCTAACAGCAGCTGCTCTCCCCATCCTCTTGACCCGACCTCTCCAGTTCCTATCCTGCTAATCAAAAATTGGCATTCTGGGTTGCAGTTAGGGCTTCATTCTACTGTGTCACAGGGCCAGGAACATTAAAGAGTTGAGTATGATCAGATATTTGCTTTCCTCTGACATTATTTCTTAAATTAAAAAGAAAACATTACCATCTGGTTCTATGCAGCTTTGTATCTCATTTCCTTCCTTACTGCTTTGACGATATCAGAATAGGGCTATCCTGGAGACTCTGGCAAATCATGTGTGCCCTCCATTTGCTACTTCCTGGAAGCTCAGCTGTCACCCTAATATGATGACATTGGGATATCAGTCAGCTCTTTGTCACTAACCTAGTATTTTAGGTTAGATTAACGCACAGTAAGGTCATCTCATATGTAAATATTCCATCTAATCCATGAATCTGGGATTTCAGAGGCTAGAAGAAAGATGATAGGAAATAGAATACCATGAAGACCAGCAACTGATTTTTTTTTTTGGTTATTTAAAATTGAAAATCACTTGCATAGCAAAACAAGTGGGAAAGGGAAGTTTCATTTTCAGTTTGACATGCTTTCTCACAGTATTGTTCTTTGTGAAACATAGGTTGCAACCAGTTGTGTGAATTACGGTACATGTGACTATGATAGGTTGCAATCAGACTTGTGAATTATGGTACATATGGCTTTGCTCCTTATGTAAGGATATGCTGAAATTGTGTCTTTGGATCTAACTGATATAGTCAATATTCGTTCATGACATCCTGCTGCTTAACAAAAAGTGTTTCACCTGCTAGTTTACTGAACTCTTTTTCCATGCTTTTGTTAACGGAGAAATGTGGACTATGATATACATAAAATTCCTGATGACTTGCCATAGCTACCTGTGATACTGTGTCATATGAATGCCTACTGATGCTGTCTGTCATCTAAACTTTCTAATTTGATTAAATTAGCATTTATGAATTGCTTCACTGTGTTAATCTCCACAAACCACCACAGTACGCCATTCTGCGAGCTGCTACTCTCATTGTTAAATAAAGCTACTGACATTCAGTTTCACTTTCTTGATCTTTTTCCATAATGGAATGCTCCTGGAATGTCCATCAGTACTAATCCTGCAGCTTTTCAGCTCATGCACATGCCTTGTAAAATAAGGTGAGGATCCTATTCTCTGACTTGCTAACTGCTTAACTAACCAGTCATTTGAAATGAAGGATCAGGGTGCCTTTTTACACCCTACAATTTCTAGCGTACTCTCTAGTCCACCTGGTGATCTGGGCATTTTGAGGCAATGTTACAACTGCCTCATGTACACAGACAACCCCCTCCTCCTACCACCAAACACTAATACATGCGAGAGATGCAATTATACAGCCAAACTGGAGGCTAAGCTCTCTCAACCCAAGACTGGATCAGATAGTCAAGAGGAGAAGGGAAATACTTGCATCACACCACCAGTCGTACATAGACCTAATAAACCAACACCGGCAAATAACACACATAAATACATGAAAACATACTCAGAGGCTCTAAATAAAAATCTGCAAAAGCAACAGAGACCTTCAAAGAATACATTAAGCAACCTCCACCCCCCAACACAAACCATGAAACACATACTTCACAAAACCAGTGTGCCACGCAATCACAGCCCTTAAGGCAAAATAACATACCCAACACACTAGTAATAGGTAACTCTATAGTCAGGCACACTGATGTCCCACTCACTAGGCTGAACAAGGAGAAGGTTACTGTTAGCTGCCTGTCGGGTGCCAGGATCAGCCATATAACACAAGCACTCGGGTCACTCCAGACAAGTACAAATATGACTCTGTCATTGTCCATGTTGGTGTGAATGACCTGAGCCGTACCTTCCTGGACGACATGGAAGAGCTCCCTGATCACGTAGTCCAGGCTGGTATGACCCTGACCCTGAGTAGCTTCCTGCCCTCACCAAGAATGATACCAAGGTATAAAGAAAAAATTATCAACTTCAACAATTGGCTAAGCTTCTGGTGTCATTCGAAGGGGATCCAGTGTCTGTCAGCCTGGGATGACATGCTCGACAAGCCACATTGCTTCACTAGAGACGGCTTTCACCTGTCACCCTTAGGCTTTCGAATTCTGGCCAAGGCTCTTGCCACCCCCATAGTGCTTTTTTCAGGCAAGGCTCAAAAGACAAACCCACCACCATAAATAGCACAAGTTACAAAAAACTGAGGGTAATGCTACTCAATGCCTGAAGTCTAAACCTCAAAATGCACGCACTCGAGACACTCCTCAGTATGGAGAAAATCGATATATGTGCAGTAACAGAAACCTGGTTTATGGGTCCAGAGAGCGCCCCAGCACTACCAGGCTGCAACTCATGCCATACATTTTGGCCACAAAACCTGGACCAAAATGCAAAAGGCGGGGGCATATCCATATTCATCAAGGATACCCATAATTCCAGGTTAGTGGCACAGCACGATGCTTCAGAGATCATCTATGTGCAACTAACAATGGGCAAAACTGCAGTTCAAATTATAGCTTGCTACAGATCACCCACCATGTCCCAGGACCCCCACTCCGCATTTCTGGAAACACTGGGAAACATAAAGGTCCTACCAAACACCCTAATACTGGGTGATTTCAATTACCCAAACATTAACTAGGAGAACTACTCAACTACTAACTCCCTTGCCCAACATTTCCTAGAATTTAAAAACTCAAATGCCCTGGATCAACTGGTCAACACCCCCACCAGAGGTGACAACATATTGGACCTGGTCATCACCAACATGGGCCGACCGGTGTTCCACACCGGAGGTCAAACCCTCACTGGTTAGATCTGACCATAAACTAAGCACTCTGGATATCCACATTCCGCCACCACCCCTGGTCAACGAAACCACTATGAAAAACTTTTCAAAAGCATACTTCACATTACTTAAGACTGAGGTGGAAAGTTTCAAAGCCCCCATGCCAAAAGATAATGCTGTCCAAGCTGCAAAATCCTTTACAAATGCACTCTATGGGCACCTACAAGAATGCATGGATCGTGCTATCCCAAGCAAAACCAAGACTCTCTCCTCCAAGAAAAGGAAACCAGTCTGGTGGACCCCTGCCATAAACAAGCTATACAAAAGAAGGAGGAAACTAGTACAGAAAAGAGTAAAATCCCAATAAGGGAAGACATCTTTGATCAGTATCAGCAAGAAGCTATGATCCCTCATAAAATCATCCAAGGCTAGCTTCAAAAGAAAAATTGCCAAGGACTCCAAAGATAACCAAAAGGCATTCTTTAGCTATGTCAAGAATCTAAGTGGCAATTATCAGATCTGCTCGGAGTTAGTGCAGAATGTCACAAAATACACTGAACTGACCGATATTGCCAACATCCTGGCAGACAGGTTCAGTGCAAACTTCACCCCCTCTCACCCCCAAAAGGGCCCATAACCATACCAGAATAATGTAGTGCCCCTGAAATCACAGACACTCAGGTTAAAACAGCCCAATCCAAAGCCAAAAACACTGCATCAATGGGACCAAACGGTGTCCCAGGCTGCATCCTACACAAGCTCAAAGATGAACTAACCCCTCATCTAAACACACTGTTCAAACTCAGCCTCTCCACAGGCTATGTGCCCATAGAGTGGCACACAGCAACGGTTATTCCGCTCAACAAAGGTGGAGCCACAACAGACCCTGGGAACTATTGCCCTATAAGCCTGACTAGCTTGGTCTGCAAGACTATGGAGCGCATCATCATGGATCTCATAAACAGAGACATTGGGAACCTCCAAACACTGGACCCTACCCAGTTCAGCTTTGTTAAGGGCAGATCATGCCTCCTAAACCTGGTGGACTTCTTTGAGACAGTTACCAAGGCTATAGATGAGGGAAAGGTGGTCCACACAGCCTACCTAGACCTCGCAAAGGCCTTTGACACCATTCTCCATTCAGGTATTATAGACAAGCTCACCAGCCTGAACATAAACCCCTACATCATGAGATGAGTTGCCAAATGGCTCATGGACAGAATCCGCATGGTAAGAGTTGCAGGAGCTAGGTCTGACTCTAAACCGGTTACAAGTGGCATTCCCCAGGGCTCAGTCCTAGGACCCCTCCTGTTCGGCATATACTTCTCAGAGGTACAGGCAAGCACAGAAGGACTATGGCTGACCAAGTTCACAGACGACTGCAAACTAGGGGCTATAATTGACTCTCTGGTGGACACAGACATCCTCCAAAAGGGTCTCACTGAGACAGATACCTGGTGTCAAAATCATGGCCTCAAGCTAAATGCCAAAAAGTGCATAGTCATCCCCTTTGGAAAAAACAAAGTACCCACAAACTACCACATAGGTGGTAACCCCCTAAACACGGAAGACATAATAAGGGATCTTTGGACCCAAAGTAGATAGTAACCTCTCCTTTGATAATCACATTGCCAAAGTAGTTAGAAAATCCTTATGTGTGGCCCACTTAATCACAAAAGGGTTTGCATCCAGATCAAAGGAGGTCATTGTGCCGCTCTACACATCATTCATCAGACCCATCATAGAGTACAACACCCCATTTGGGATGTACCTTACAAGACACCTGCAACAGTTGGAAAGACCACAGAAGTACCTCACCAAGAGGATCACTGGCCTCAGATGCCCTATGCAGCTCGACTGAAGAAACTCCAGCTGTACTCAGTTGCATACCGCCTACTCAGAGGTGATCTCTACCTGACATACAAGGCCATGTCCAACCCAAAATTGATGAACATGCTCCACCTAAAGAAAACTATATCCCCTTAAGCCACACCACTAGGGATCTAAACCTCACCAGAACAATAAATAGGACATGCTGGAGGTATAGATTCCTGTCCCAGAGACTTCTGCATTAGGCAGAGCTGCTTGCTAACCCTCTTCAAGAGAAACCTTAATGAGTGGATGGGAAACAGGACATTTACCCCAGGGATCACTTCAAATGCTCTGCTGGACAGAGGCACAGGGAACTAATCTAAAGGGGTGGCGAAAGCCAACACATTCTGGCTAGGCTTGTAAATGCCTTCGGGCAGATAGCCTAGTACCTACCTATGAACCTATACAACAAGGTTCAAAATAAGGACCCATTTTTTCCTATCTTGATTAATACAGTACCCACAGAACAAGAAAATCTTCTTTACTATATGCTAATGACCTGGTAATACTGTAACAATCTGTTATCACAAGAACTATCAAAACAGACCTAGAAAAAATCTCTCACTAAAACCTTAATGGCTAAAGAACAAATGCTTGCTGATTAACACTTCAATAACAAAATACATTCTATCCCCTCCCCGTAAAGCTACACTAACGCTCCTGCAAGGTAACACATAGCATGCTTACATGGAAGCCAAATGTAAATCATGTCTAACCTTAAACAGCTGACACCACAGACAACTCAATAATTAATGTTTAAAACACAAACTGATGACCACAAATGCCTAATTAACAGTTACAAGTGACCTGGAAGTTTTTCATATTTTTCTATCCAGAGGCCCTTGCAACAGCTGAAAAAAGATTCCTACATATACAACTAGAATACAGACTCAAAATATTTGCTTCAGTCTCAGCCTCAAACCAGTAAGCATTACAATTGTTTTCAAACAAAAACTATTATTTATGGTACATATCCCAAACAGTCAATACCATTGCATCAGTGTGGGGAAAGGGAGGAAGCACAATATACCTACCTACCAAAAGAATGGTGATCAAAATACCTACCTACCAAAAAATGGTGATCAAAATACCTACCTACCAGAAGAATGGTGATCAAAATACCTACCTACCAAAAAAATGGTGATCTAAATACCTACCTACCAGAAGAATGGTGATCAAAATACCTACCTACTAAAAAAATGGTGATCAAAATACCTACCTACCAAAAAAATGGTGATCAAAATACCTACCTACCAGAAGAATGGTGATCAAAATACATATCTAACAAAAGAATGGTGATCAGCTGCAATGCACATTAATATGAAAATTTAAACACATGGAAAACTGCCAAAACTAGCAAGAAAATCAAAAATAAAATGGTTGAATTCTGCATTCTAGTAAGGAGGGGATTGCAGTTTGTATAATACAGCTAAACGCCACCTCTGTTCCTGAGATCTGGTCCCTACTGCTGGTACCAGTTATAACAGTGCAAAATCGTACAGAAATTCAAAGAACACCTCACTCGGCAGTTTAAATTAAAAACTGACCTTCAGATGTGGACATTGGAACCTGCACATAAATAGCTCTATTTGCAAAAAGTTTCATATAAATGTGAAGCCCTAACCTATGTACCTTCTGTGATTACTCTATGTTTGTCAATTTGTTCTTTTATTTTCTGTTTTTTTGTGAATTTCTTCACCTGCGCTGAGTCTCCAAATGATCTACTGTGCACCCCGGTAAACCAACTAAATAAATAAATAAATAAATAAAATGAATCCTATAATTTCCAGAAGATCACTGTACCATATAAAATTTACCCCAGATCTTTATAACTACAAACTAATACTCATAAGGGTGGATCTGTAACTAAACTGCCCAAAAAAATAGTTTAAAGGCTTATTTTTATTCTGAGAATAGACTAGGTGCCATAATCATGCTGCCTCTGAATGATGACTACGTTAATCATGCTGTCCCTGACTGATGACTATGTTAATCATGCTGCCTCTGAATGATGACTATGTTAATCATGCTGTCCCTGGCCGATGACTATGTTAATCATGCTGTCCCTGGCCAATGACTATGTTAATCATGCTGTCCCTGGCCGATGACTATGTTAATCATGCTGTCCCTGGCCGATGACTATGTTAATCATGCTGTCCCTGGCCGATGACTATGTTAATCATGCTGTCCCTGGCCGATGACTATGTTAATCATGCTGTCCCTGGCCGATGTAAATATCAATAGACAAGAGCAACTAAATGTACTACTGCATTGGGTCACCTAACAGGAGCAAGCAATATAAAAAAAGCTACATATCAAAGGAAAATCAATATGTTAAGGTTGCTATTACTTTAAACTATAGATGGAATAGAACACTGAATGGGCTTAACCCTAGCAAAGCATTATATGCAACATTATTCACTGTCCTTGGAATTAACCAATGGGATAGGTTGGTACGCCACCAAGAGTAAAAAAGTACTATCTAAGGTAGCTCTTATATTTAAGAATTGCAGCAATGTTACAGTTTTCGTTTAGCCCAGGAAATGAAAAGGCGTCCAGTTGGAGTTGCCATTCGAGCTCACGAGTCTCGACAATGAGAGATTGTGGGCCACCTCTGATATCCATGCTGATATGATCAATGCCCATGAACAGGAAGCTGTGGCCGCTGTTGTTAAGAATATGTTTTGACAACGCGTTGTCGCTTTTCTTATTATTGATAGCGTAGATGTGTTGGTATATACGGTCACAGAAGCGTCTATCCGTTTTACCAACATAGAAAGCTGCGCAGCATTGGCAAAATGCTACGTATACTATGGCCTTCGTTTTACAATTAATTTTGTGATTGATGAAATATTTCCTCTCCCCAATGATGAAAGAGTTACCTACTCGCAGGTATCTGCACCATTTGCAACACCCACAAGTAGATGTGCCCTTTGTTCTCGTCAAGTGTTCACATTTCGTATTTCTCTGTAAAATATCTTTAAGATTATTACCCCTCCTGTAAGTGAAGATAGGAGATAAACCTAACCTGTCGTGTAGCCCCGAGTTCATGATAAAAAAACAGTTCTTCCTCATGATGGAGCAAATATGCCTTGAGTTTGTGTTGAAGGCAGTAATGAAACTGGCCGAGAAGTCAGGGTCCTTTTTGGTGTCCACGACAATAGTATCCTGCCCACAAGATGGATCCAAAGGCAATGGATCCAATGTGTCTAATGGTCTTCCACTTGGCGAGGGGGGAGATCTAGAGGAGAGAAGAGTTGTGAGAAAACCCTCCAAACGTTTAGAGGAGACTTCCACAGTCAAATCAATGACCAAGTCTACCGGGTATCCTCTGTTTAAGAAGAAGTCTTTAAGTAAGGCACATTCTTTTTTGAAGGCTTCATCGGTGCTGCACATACGGGCTGCCCTCACTAGTTGTCCCTTCACAATCGACCTCTTCTGTTTCCAGGGGTGACAACTTGAAAAATGCAAGAAGGAATTGCAGTAGGTGGTTTTCCTAAAAATGGAAGAACAAAAATTGTTGTTGAAATTGTCCTTTACCAGTTGTACATCCAAATAGTCGATGACAGAGGAAGAGAAATGGTGTGTGAATCTTAAAAATTCAGTTGTGGAATTCATATGTGAAATGAGTTCCAGAGCTTCCTCTTCACCTCCTTCAAAAAGGATGAAAATGTCGTCCAAAAAACGTGTGTAGATTTTTGAACAACTGAGAAAAATAGGAGAATTAAATAGGAAAAATTTCTCCCAGTAGGCTACAAATAGATTCGCAACACAACTGCCACACGGGGAACCCATTGCAATTCCTTTCTTTTGCAAGAAGTATTGATTGTTGAAAATGAAGAAATTAGAGGATAAGACAATGTCAAGCAAAACCGTGACAATATGAATGTCATTACTGGGAGCCCCAAGCTCCCGAAGCATGAGTTCAATCCATTCAACCACTTCTACGTGAGGGATGGAGGTGTACAAATCCACCACGTCTATAGTCAGGAAATTAAGATCAGCGTTGAATTGCACATCATTAATCAAGTTGAGGAACGCCCAAGAGTCTTTACAAATCTGCGGGATAGATTTCAAATATCTACCAATGATGTTATCAATGATGCGGGCACAGGGGTGCGTGATAGAACTTCTTCCGTCAACTAGTGCCCGCATAGGTGGATCTGAAAGGCTCTTGTGGATTTTGGGGATCCCAAACATGACTGGTACTTTAGGCATGGTGATGTCAACAAAATTGTAAGTATCAATGTCAATTCTGCCTTCCAGGAAAAGATCCTGAAATACCCTCTAATTCTTTTTATATGCAGTGGACAGCTCGTTCAAGGATGAAGTAGCATAGGCAGGGGAATCGAGTACCCTCAGCATTCTCCTGGTGTAATCTTCCTTGTCGAAGATAACTAGACCACCTCCCTTATCTGGTTTAATGACTCGGACAGCTTTATCGCAGAGATTGTTCAAGCTTGCGACTTGATCCTGGGATATATTCCTTGTTGATCTTAAGTTGCGGTTATGGAAAAATAAGTGTCTCAGGTCAAGTTCACAGGCGCTTTCAAAGATGTGAAGACCAGGGTGTAAAGGAGGGTTGAATGAACTAGTTAACTTCAATTTGTTGTCCAGTACAGAAGATTCACTGTTGAAAAAAACTTTCAAGTTTAATTTCCGCACATAGAATTTGAGATCCACCAGTGTTTTAGCTAATTTGAATTGGTGGTCGGGTACAAAATTTAGCCCTTTTGCCAGAAGTTCAACCAGTTCTTGGTCAATCAAAGTATTAGAGAAATTGTAAATGTGGAAGTCGCCTTTAAGATTAGAAATGACATGAGGCAGGTTGTCATCACCAGAAAAGCAGACTGTGTGGGGTGGAATTTCATCAATTAATTCCACCTCTTGTACCTCTGGTTCCGGTTGCCCTTCTTCCCTAAAAAAGGCCTCTGTTGATTATTGTAGTTGTATGCTTTATTTTGTTTTTTAAGCCTATTGCTTCTCCTAGGCCCTTGCACAGGACTAGCCGGACTATTAGTGTCTGTGATGTCCTCATCACAGAGGGGCTCTTCCAGCATTTCGTTATCACATCTATTATGTGCTGGGTCATCCCTTTCTGCATAGATATTTTGTCTAGTAACCTTTTTTACCAGACTCGGGTACGCACAGTGCGTCTGGTAAGCCAACCTGTCTCTAGTTAACTTTTTGCCCTTGTTAACTTTAAGTTTGGACAGTAGAGCATCAATGCTGGTAAAAATACGGCCATAGTCATATTTATACCTAACAAAGTTAATATCAACTTTAATCGCGTTGTCCAAGTTGGATGTTTCTTCCAATAAAATTGTAATTTGTTTGGAATAGTTTTTAATCATTAATTCCAGGAGTTCTGCGCCTTGTCTATTGAACAGAGACTCCAATTCGGATACAAAAGCAGCATCCGAAAAAAGGCCAGTAGGAGAAAAATAAACTCCTTAATCCTTTAGGAATAACAGCTTCAGCCAAACATTGTTTAAAATATGCAACTTCTAATTGCAATTTTTTCAGTTTCAGTAGTTTACCATCTAGAAATCTCAGCTTCTCTGCTATGTTATCAGAAATGTTACCTGAGTCAGATGGGTCCGTCACCGATGGCCCTGCTCCAGAAAAATCACCAAAAGAGAGAGGTGCTAAGTTGTTGGCCCATTCAGACAATGAGGGCACATCCATGAGTGGTCCGTGACCCGAAATCTGTTGACTGCTAGGCATAGCAGGTAGCTGTCTAGGCGCTGGATTCGTAGAATTGCTGCCATTTCCTGCAGGCATGGAAGGCAAAGCAGCATTGTTAGAAAGCAGGTTGCCCTCCGAAATTATCGGCCCTTGCGAAATCGACTGGGCAGGTTGTTGACCAGCTGGAATGAATGATGCATTGGAACCAAGTGAATTATTTTGCAGGTTAGTTTGTGTAAAGACCCAACTATTTACATGGTCCCCGCTCCACCTTTCAATGTTGTCAAGTCTTAGATTGATGCAATCTAAGCGTTGAGAAAGTGCTACCAACAGCCCTTTCATGTTCGTTTGATCATTAGAGTTCTCTGTACTGGTACTACAGGTACCAAATAAGTTCGGCGTTACTGGGCTCGATGGTGTTGCAGACATAATACATGGTTATGTTAATCATTGTGTTCCCTGACTGATGACTCTGTTAACCATGGTGTCCCTGACTGATGACTATGTTAATCATGGTGTTCCCTGACTGATGACTATTAATCGTGGTGTTCACTGACTGGCAACTATGTTAATTATGGTGTTCACTGACTGATGGCTATGTTAATCATGGTGTTCCCTATATGATGACTATGGTAATCATTGTGTTCCCTGACTCATGACTATGTTAATCATGTTGTTCCCTGACTGACGACTATGTTAATCATGGTGTTCCCTGAATGACGACTATGTTAATCATTGTGTTCCCTGAATGACAACTGTGTTAATTATGGTGTTCCCTGACTGACGACTATGTTAATTATGGTGTTCCCTGATTGACAACTATGTTAATCATGGTGTTCCCTGACTAAAGACTATGTTAATCATGGTGTTCCCTGACTGATGGCTATGTTAATCATGGTGTTTCCTGACTGACGACTGTGTTAATCATGGTGTTCCCTGACTGATGATTATGTTAATCATGGTGTTCCCTGACTGACGATTATGTTACTCATGGTGTTCCCTGACTGATGACTATGTTAATCATGGTGTTCCCTGACTGATGATTATGCTAATCATGGTGTTCCCTGACTGATGATTATGTTAATCATGGTGTTCCCTGACTGACGACTATGTTAATCATGGTGTTCCCTGACTGATGACTATGTTAATCATGGTGTTCCCTGACTGACAACTATATTACTCATGGTGTTCCAAGACTGATGACTATGTTAATCATGGTGTTCCCTAACTGATAACTATGATGTTCTTCATGTTTCACTATTGCAGTCATCCCATTTGGGTTATCTGTGCCAGGGTAGCCCTCAGTCAGCCCGAACACCAGAGGCGTAGTATTTCTGTGTCAGTTGCTGTCACTCCAGGACTGACGTCAGGTTGTCAGTGGTATAGAAACAGGCAGCTGATGCCATTACGTCAGTCTTTCTTGCCGTGGAGCCCAAAGCAGTAGCAGTTCGTACGAGTGCCAGTCGGCTTCTACCTGAGTTTTTCATTTCAGAATTGAAGTTGAAGTCTTCTAAAGCTAAGTACCCCATTGAGGATCCTTTTTCTTGCTCTAACCAATGTCAGAAAAAGTTAACAATTGTCTTGCCTGTGGAAAGCAAATACCACACCTAGACTTTCATTCCTACTGCCTCACATGTTTAGGCCTAGACCACGACATCTCCCCCTGTCGCTTTTGTGCTTTGTTCAACACCAAAACTATATGTCATCGGGCCTTTATTGTAGCTAGATATTTTCTTTCTCAGTCCTCGACTTCGAATATGGCTTTGGTAAACCATCTGACAACTGATCTTCTGAAAAAAAATGAAAGGATAAAGACAGAGACAGCCACACAGGTCCAAAACTGCCAACGACGCTTCCGTTAAGCTAGTCGACAGTTCTCCAGTTCTCAGTGAGGTACTTTCGCAGCCCCTGATGCCCGCTTCTGTGGATTCGCAGCCCACTACTGAGACTCTTTTGGAGTCTGGTATGCCGTGAGACTCTTCTTCAACTAAGGATCCTGCAGATGTCTCTACCTTGGATGGGTCTGGAGCCACTGAGCAGGCACCGACTTCTGAGGAAGTACTTCGAACTACCGATACTCGACACAGATCGATGACTTCTTTCACGTCTACAGTTCTTTCAAAAACTACTGAGTTTCTAAGGCCCAGGGTACAAACCACACTAAAAAAAACGACGACCCAAGCTCAGGCCCCTACTTCCATGCCTCAGTCTTAAATGCTTAAAATGGTGGAAGACCTTATGATGCTTATCAGTGGAAGATAGGCTACGCCTTCCAAAAGAAAAAGAGACTTGTCCCCAGTATTTTTATCTGAACAGGAGTTCAATGACTCTAATGCATCTGAATATGAAGATATGCAACCCCTCTCTGCTTATGAGGATTCTGATGCAGAGGAATCCATCCTTTCAGCCTCTCCACCCGAGGACTTTTCCTTTGGGGAAACCCTACTTACTTTAAGGGAGCATTTCCAATGGGAATGTCAGGACTACCCTCAGTCAAAAAAGAGACTCAGGAAATTCCTAGACCTTCCACAGCACAGACCTAAGGTCATTCCTCCTGTCCTGGATGTTGCAGATGATCTTTTTATGGAATCCAGTCTGACCCCTGACACCATCCCTCCTGCTCCCAGGAAACCTGACAGGTACTACAGAGTCCCTGACTCACACATTTCTTTTCAAAAATCCTACTGCTGACCCCAAGGTCATCTCTCAAGGACCTAAAGGAATCAGAGCAGCTTCAGCTAAGAATCCCACCCCTTCAGATAGGGATTCCCGAGCATCACAGATGAGGTACAAAAGTATACCTTCTGCTACTCTTGCTACTAGAGCATTACATTGTCAGCTCCATATGCTGAAATATCAGCAACATACCATGGAACTCCTCAAACAAAAAATATCTTCTTTCCCTGCTTGTGCAGAAAATAGAGTTGTTGTTTGTCTTTCAGCTTTTCCCGGTTAGGGGTCGCCACAGTGGAACTCCGTTCTGCTAATGATTGGCAGTTGGATTTTAGGGTGCCGAGTTGCCAGCCTGATGCCCGACCTTCAACGAAGGCACGCCCATTCAACACATGTCTTTCGAACGCCCACTCGACCGTGCGGAGGACATGCAGACTCCACACCGAAGGCACATCCAGCCCAAGCCAAGAAACGAACAGGAGAACCTCTTGCTATGAGGTAACAACGCTACCGCTGCACCACCACGGAAGTATATTGTGCAGAAAATAGAGTTACAAGAGTTAAAGCATTCTGCAAGTCAAGTAATTAAGCACACATTACAATCTGGTTTTGATGCCCTAGAAGCATCTTCCAGGGCAGCAGTCATCGGTTTTGTCCTCAGAAGGCATGCCTGGCCTAAGGAACAGACCCTGCCAGACCATGTCAAATCCAAATTATTGGACGCACCCTTGAACAAAGACAACTTATTTGGCACCAAGACAGAAGAGGTCTTAAAAAAGAAGGAAGAAAAAGATAAATCTATGCAAACAATTAAAGACTTTTTACAGGTCAAGCCACCGAGGTTCAGTAGGCATTGCCCCTCCAAGCAGTGGTCCTTTCCTGCCCCCCCAGGTCAGCTCAGTCCAGACCCAGGGGAAGCAGGCCCCCCCAGATAACAGCCCCAAGGAATGCAGAGATCTAAGCAATGGAGTTCCTCCTCTTCAAAACCAGGAAGTGCAAAGCCACCTCCTTATGGTAAGAGCTCACAATGACTTTACACCTCCACCCCATCCCTCTGCCCACCTGCACTTGCCCCTAGAAGTAAAACTCTCCTTCCACGCAAGCAACTGCCACCATTACCAATGACCACTGGCTCCTCAACATAGTGTCCCAGGGATACAAATTTTATTTTCACACTCTGCCAACCCCAAAAGTGTTCTCAAATCTTCCCCCAAACCATTGGGCAGAGGCCAAAAGCAAGTCCTTTCCCTCCTCTCTATGAGGGCAATAGAGCATGTTCCAGCAGAACAGACAGTCCAAGGTTTCTACTCCAGACTGTTCCTGGTACCCAGAAAAGAGGGCACATGGTGCCCCATCCTTGACCTATCCATTCTAAACACCTTTCTGATGAGACCAAAATTCAAAATGCTCACCCTCCTGCAGCTTCTTCCTATGTTTTCCAAGGATGCTTGATTAGCCACCCTAGACCTAAAAGAGGTCTACCTACACATCCCAATCAGGAAATCATGCAGGAAATACCTACATTTCAGAGCAGGATCACTGCACTTTCAGTTCTCTGTGCTTCCCTTTGGCGTATCCTCTGTTCCCAGAGTTTTCACAAAATGTCTGGCTCCTGCCATTGCTTTTTGCAGGCAAAGAAATATTCAAACTTACTCATACTTAGACGACTGCCTGATTCAGGCAGACAGTCAGGAAAAGATGCTAAAGCACCTGGCCTTTGTAAAGGACCTACTGACTTCCCTGGGATATACTATCAATGAAAAGAAATCAAAACTAGTACCCACACAAAAAATTGTATTCCTGGGAGCAAGCCTGGACACAGCATCCCAGATGGCATTCCTTACACCAGAAAAACAAACCTACTTGACAACCTACTTCTCTCAACTAGCCACCAGGACCCAGTTATCCACAAGGAAAATCCTGCAAGCTTTGGGGTTCATGGCCTCCTACATTCTACTCTTTCCATATGCCAGACTGCATATGAGGAAACTTTAATGGTACCTAAAAAGCCTCTGGTGTCAGCACTGTCAAGACCTGGAAACTCTTACACCAATGATACCTTGCCTAAGGAAAGATTTTCTTTAATGGGCAGCAGCATGCTACCACAACAAGGGACCTCTCTTCTCACTACGCCACACCGCCCAAACCCTCACCACAGATGCATCAGACTATGCCTGGGGTGCACATTTACATGGCAGGTGCATTCAGGGCCCAAATCAAATACATCTGCACATCAACCAAAAAGAGATGTTTAGCTGTTCAGCATGCCCTGTCAGCCTTCAAACCGCTACTCTCCCCAGGGCTCTGCTGATCAAAACAGACACCACCACCACGGTGATGTGGTACATCAGCAAGCAGGGAGGGACTCATTCTTATCCTCTGTGCAGACTCACCATGACCCTTTGGCAGACGGCCTCAGCCATGCAACTGCACCTGTTAGCACAATTCCTGCCAGGCTCTCTAAACTCTCTGGCAAACAACCTAAGCAGAAACCTGCTAGACCCCCACAAGTGACAGCTAGACCAAAGAACCTTCACTCTTGTAACCCAGAAATGGGGCACCCCAAAGGTAGACTTCTTTGCCTCCCACTCCAATCATCTGCCCAGCAAATTCTGCACCAGGGAACCTCACAGCAAGGCCTGGAAAGTGGATGCTCCATCCTTCCAGTGGGTAAACCTCTTGGTCTATGCATTCCTCCTCTACCACTCATTTCAAGGGTACTGTTCAAAATAAGGGAGGAAAAACTAAGGACAATCCTGATTGCCCCAGACTAGCCATGGCAGCACTGGTACTCACTGCTGCACAGCCTGTCAACCCTGCCACCTTGGCACCTACCTCAGATCCCAACACTCCTGACCCAGAGGAATGTGGAATTCATACATCTCCAATTGCAGATCCTCAATCTGGCTTATTCCCTGACCTTTCCTCAAGCTGCCAGTCTAAGCAAACAAGTTCTAGATGTTATACATGAGGCTAGACACCCCAGCACTAGAAAGTCTTATGTTGACAAGTGGAAAAGATTTTGCACCTGGATCCAGGCTAAGGGAGCCAGAATGGCATGGCCCACCCTACCTTTCATCCTGGATTACCTGGCAGACCTACTACACAAGGGTCTATCCTTCTCTTCTATTAAAATTCATGCCTCTGCCATCTCTGCTCATTTCGGCACAGAGCCACCTCTTTTCTCACACCCTCTCATCAAATTGTTCCTAAGAGGGCTAACATCATGAGGCCACCCAGAAGAGCTCCTACCCCAGCTTGGGACCTATACTTTGTGTTGGAAAAGCTCACCCTGCCCCCCCTTTGAACCTGCAGCTTTAACAGAGTTAACATTTCTCTCTTGGAAGACAGCCTTGCCTCTGGCCATCACTTCAGCTAGAAGAGTATTAGAGCTAAAAGCAATTATGGCTGTAGAGCCATTCATCATTTTCCATGCTGACAGGGTCTCCCTCAGGACTAACCCATCCTTCAGCCCTTCATCATTTTCCATGCTGACAGGGTCTCCTTCAGGACTAACCCATCCTTCATGCCAAAAGTGGTGTCCAGTGTGGCTCTCCACCAATCCATTCATTTGCCCACCTTTTTCCCTAACCCACAAAATAAGGGGGAAAGGATTCTGCACTCTCTAGATGTGCACAGACAGCTCAGATTCTACCTAGACAGGACTAAATATTTTAGAAAAACTGATCAATTGCTAGTCAGCTTTACTGCAGGAGCAGAGGGCAAGGCCATATCCAAACAAACAATTTCCAGATGGATAGCACATTGCATCCATTTCTGCTACAAAGGAGGTCAGGACACTTTCCACCAGAGCAACCTCCACCTCTGCAGCTTTCTTCAAAGGGGTCCCCACCAGGGACATTCTGGAGGCTGCAACATCGGCTTCTGTTCATACTTTCATCAAGCATTACCACCGCCTATCTTTTCCAAATCCAGGGCAGGCTTTTGCCACTGCAGTCTTGCAGGGCATACTAGCCAACCCCATCTTCTTGACTGCCTCCACCCTTTTCTTCAGCTTTGGGAATCAAGTGAAATGTGATGACTGCTACAGTGAAACATGAAGAACATAGTACAGTTGTGCAAACTTACCATAAATGTAGACATTCAAGTGTATTCACTGTTGCAGCCCTGGTTTCCCTACCTCCATCACCCTTGTCTGTCTCTCTCTCTATCTCTCTCTCTCTCCCACTCTCCTTACAAGGAATTTTTGGTATTTACTTTCTACTAGTGGTTTTCTTTCACCATAACCTAGCTCCTTATTGGGGGCTCCTGACATTTAGGGCAAGAAAAACTGATGTAATGGCATTGGCTGCCTGTTTTTATACCACTGATGACCTGACATCAGTCCTGGAGTGACAGCAACCAATGCAGAAATACTACACCTCAGTTATTATGTGATGACTGCAAAAGTGAATACACCCAAACATCTACATTTATGGTAAGTGTACACAAATGTACTTGAATCATGGTGTTCCCTGACTGACGACTGTGTTAATCATGGTGTTCCCTGACTGACGACTATGTTAATCATGGTGTTCCCTGACTGATGAATATGTTAACCATGGTGTTCCCTGACTGACAACTATATTAATCATGGTGTTCCAAGACTGACGACTATGTTAATTATGATGTTCCAAGACTGACGACTATGATAATTATGGTGTTACAAGACTGACGACTATGTTAAGCATGGTGTTCCTTGACTGACGACTATGTTAATCATGGTGTTCCCAGACTGACGACTGTGTTAATCACGGTGTTCCCTGACTTATGATTATGTTAATCATGGTGTTCCCTGACTGACGACTATTTTCCCTGACTGACGACTATGTTAGTCATGGTGTTCCCTGACTGATGATTGTGTTAATCATGGTGTTCCCTGACTGACGACTACGTTAATCATGGGGTGTTCCCTGACTGACGACTATGTTAATCATGGTGTTCCCTGACTGACAACTATATTAATCATGGTGTTCCCTTACTGACGACTATGTTAATCATGGTGTTCCCTGACTGACAACTATATTAATCATGGTGTTCCAAGACTGATGACTATGTTAATCATGGTGTTCCCTAACTGATAACTATGATGTTCTTCGTGTTTCACTATTGATGACTATATTAACAGTGGGTTGTAATTCTATTGGAGTTTTATCTGCTTTATTCAGTTTTTGTCCTTTGGTTTTGATGGGTTAAAATAAGACAGAAGAAGGAACACTCTTTCTTCTTGTATTATTTTCCTATTTGCTTGAATATAAATTGCTAGCCTGCTGTTTGATGTGACATGCCCTCAAAATAATCAACACTACATACATTAAAAGGTAATTTTCATTTTAAAGACAGATCTTTTAGTTTTCTACAAGCCATCCCATTCTGTGCCTGTTTTCTTAAACTTTGCACCTCTTGATCAGCCTGTCCCTATTGTAATTAAACATTGCTTACCCTAGAACTGTTCCTTTGTGCCTTCTTCATAATTAATAGCTGATTGTTCCAGTTTCAAGTCTCACCATGTGGGCACTGTTGTTATACACAAAAAACTGGAATTATGAGGCAGAGTTTTGCATTAAAGAAACATTACAGGCAGATGTTATTTGCTTAAGAGGCATCACAAGAATCTACTGAGCTGCACAGAAACTTGTTGCTGTTAGCAGTTATCTAACAAAAAAATACCTTGTATTGTATTATCTGTTGTCCATATGACCATAATGGTGCTAATAAGAATCTGAGCTCACTGGAACCCAGCTGTCAGGTGCTGTAGAGGCTGCTACCACTGAATACATACAAGGTCTCACTTATGGGTTTGTAACTCATGAGTGTATCATTACTGTGTTATAATGTAGTTGGTGCATACAAGGTCTCACTTATGGGTTTGTAACTCATAGGTGCATCATTAATGTGTTATAATGTAGTTGGTAGATACAAGGTCTCACTTATGCGTTTGTAATTTGTGAGTGCATCATTACTGTGTTATAGTGTAGTTGGTACATACAAGGTTTCACTTATGGGTTTGTAATTCATGAGTGCATCACTACTGTGCTATAATGTAGTTGGGACACACAAGGTCTCACTTATGGATGTGTAACTAATAAGTGCATCGGTACTGTGTTATAATGTAGTTGGTACATAAAAGGTCTCACTTATGGGTTTGTAACTCGTGAGATCATGGTGCAGCGGTAGCGTTGTTGCCTCACAGCAAGAGGTTCTCCCATTCGATTCTTGGCTGGAGTGCAGGAAGTGCCTTCTGTGTGGAGTCTGCATGTCCTCCCCGTGGTTGGATGAGCATTTGAAAGACATGCATAAATGGGCATGCCTTCATGGAAGGTTGAACATCGAGCTGGCACCTTGAAGTTCATAAAAATCTACTGCCAATCATTAGCGGGCTGGAGTTCCACTGTGGTGACCCCTAACCGGGAAAAGCCGAAAGACAACAACAACAATGTAGTTGGTACATACAAGGTCTCACTTATGGGTTTATAACTCATAAGTGCATCATTACTGTGTTATAATGTAGTTGGTACATACAAGGTCTCATTTATGGGATTGTAACTCATGAGTGCAAATACAGTGTTATAATGTAGTTGGTACATACAAGGTCTTATTTATGGGTTTGTAACTCATAAGTGCATCATTACTGTGTTATAATGAAGTTGGTACATACAAGGTCTCACTTTTGGGTTTGTAATTCTTGGGTGCATCATTACTGTCTTATAATGTAGTTAGTATATACTAGGTCTCACTTATGGGTTTGTAACTCATGAGTGCATCATTACTGTGCTATAATGTAGTTGGTACATACAAGGTCTCACTTATGAGTTTGTAACTCGTGAGTGCATCATTACTGTGTTATAATATAGATGGTCGATACAAGGTCTCATCTGTGGGTTTGCAACTCGTGAGTGCATCATCACTGTGTTATAATATAGTTGGTACATACAAGGTCTCACTTATCGGTTTGTAACTTGTGAGTGCATCATTACTGTGTTATAATGTAGTTGGTACATACAAGGTCTCACTTATGTGTTTGTAATACATAAGTTTATCATTACTGAGTTATAATGTAGTTGGTACATACAAGGTCTCACTTATGAGGTTGTAACTAGTGAGTGCATCATTACTGTGTTATAATGCAGTTGGTACATACAAGGTCTCACTTATGGGTTTGTAACATGTGAGTGCATCATTACTGTGTTATAATGTAGTTGGTAGATACAAGATCTCATTTATGGGTTTTTACCTTATAAAACCATCATTCCTGTGTTGTAATGTAGTTGGTACATATAAGGTCTCACTCATGGGTGTGTATCTCATAAGTGCATCATTACTGTGTTATGATGTAGTTGGTACAAACAAGGACTCACTTAAGGGTTCGTAACTCATGAGTGCATCATTACTGTGTTATCATGTAGCTGGTAAATACAATGTCTCACTTATGAGTTTGTAACTCGTGAGTGTATCTTTACTGTGTTATAATGTAGTTGGTACATACAAGGTCTCACTCATGGGTTTGTAAGTCGTGAGTGTATCATTACTCTGTAATAATGTAGTTGGTGCATACAAGGTCTCACTTAAGGGATTGTAACTCATGAGTGCATATACAGTGTTATAATGTAGTTGGTACATAAAAGGTCTCACTTATGGGCTTGTAACTCATAAGTGCATCATTACTGTGTTATAATGAAGTTGGTACGTACAAGGTCTAAAGTATATGTTTGTAACTCATAAGTGCATCATTACTGTGTTATACTGTAGTTGGTACATACAAGGTCTCACTTATGAGTTTGTAACTCGTGAGTGCATCATTACTGTCTTGTAATGTACTTGGTATATACTAGGTCTCACTTTAGGGTGTGCAACTCATAAGTGCACCATTACTGTGTTATAATGTAGTTGGTACATACAAGGTCTCACTTATGGGTTTGCAACTAGTGAGTGCATCATTACTGTGTTATAATGTAGTTGGTAAATGCAAAGCGTCAAACATGCAAGGCATCACTTATGGGTTTGTAACTCTTGAGTGGATCATTACTTGATGTATGGGTGCACAGGGAGTTTCATTTTAACAATGAGGGAATGACTGCCAACCTCGTGAGTGAACAGGAGGTAAGCCATGATCTAGCAACTAAGCTTAATTTCTTTGACAACAAACTATTTAAAGTTCGGAAGCTGCAACTCAAAGTTGCATACCTCCGAGAATCTATTAAATTAAAAATTGTACCAAAAGGCTTAAGGCACTGGCAGGTCCCTGCAGGACTAGTGGAAGGATCACCTTTCCACGCTGCTTTACTTACGCTGTTTGACAGACATGGGCTAGAGTTGCTAGCCCTACTTTGTGAGCAATACCAAATTTTAATTGATTCATTATTGATTGAAATTGATGAACTAGATGTTGCTATTAAAAATGACATTGACTATGAAAGATATCAGTTTGAATATGAGAGATGCTTTACAAGCATCGATGAACATCTTAGCAGACTAAATCTCACTAAAAGTAAGAAAATTACCAGAGACTTAAATGACTATAAGAATTGCAAAGCATACCCTAAGCCACCAGTTCATCCCAATACTACCCCTCTAGTTATTGGGGGAGTCAACGTGAGGGGACGGGACACTGTAGTTATACAGGGTGACTCGAGCAACCAAAATGAGTCCCAATGGGAAGATGATATGGCTTACAATGGATCAGCTAATAACATTGATATTAGGAGAAGTGAGAGGATAGCGAATCAGAACAAGAACCCAACTGTCAACAACAATAATGGAGTAAATTCAAATGGTACCCATCAGGGCCAAAATTTTCCATCGGGAGCCTCCAACAGAAGAGGGCAGAACAACAAGAGGAGGGGGGCCAGGAGAAAAAGGTGGTGAATTCGGCATCAAGTGATGACCCTCTCTTGACTGAAAATCAGGACTGTAAAATTTTACTTAACAAGGGCGGTGACTTTAAGGTGTTTAATTACACCGACTATACCATCAGCACAGAGACTGTTGAATTGTTTTCTAAGGGTTATACCTTTGTACCATCTTCTCACTTTGACCTAGCTTGTACTCTGATTGACTTGAAATTGTTCACTAGGAAGCTCAACTTGTTATTTCTTATGGGCAAAGATTTGAATAATAAATCTGAATTCTATGTACCTAGTGTTTTCAACCCCCCACTACATCCCACACTGGCCATCTTTGAGAGAGCAACAGAAATAGACCTAAGGAATTTGAAAAAATAAAAACCTATGTATGGGTAGAATAGCCATAACACCACCAAGGAAGAAAGAAATGACTTACAGTTCCTTAGGGAGGCTCCTATCCGTTTAATGAAGCCAGATAAGGGGGGTGGTATTACCATTATGTCCAGTGAGGATTATACCACTAGAATGCAACATATTTTAGACAGTGATACCTACTCAAAAACAACTATCAATGAGATGAATGTAGCTCATCATAGGGTTAAGATCTTCATAGAGGAACTTTACATTGAGGCACGTATAGATAGAGAAACCTATAGTTACATGCAGCAGTTAACACCTAGAATCCCAATGCTTTTTGGCATCTCTAAAATCCACAAAAACTTCAATAATCCCCCCATGAGGCCTTTAGTGGATGGAAGGAATAGCATTACGTACACCTGTGCTAAGGTGTTGGATAGGATTTTACAAAAATACGTGAAAAAGGAAAGGCAAATCACAAAAGATTCATGGTCATTCCTTAGTTCTATCAATACTTTAGGGTTTTACCCTGATTGCCTATTAGTAACCATAGACGTGAAGGACCTCTATTCTTCTATTCCCCACAACATAGCAATGGACTGGGTATCTGCAATGTTAAGGCTATTGGGAGCATCAAATGAAGAAAACCAATTGGTAGGGGAGTTAATCGATGTGGTCCTCTCATATAATTACTTGAAGTTTGACGAAGAACTATACCACCAGAGAATTGGGATAGCCATGGGCTCCCCATGTGGTGGGAGTATAGCAAACTTAGTGATGGCATTTTGGGAGAGATCTTTTTTGTTAAATGAAGGCACTTTCAATCTTAAATTACTTTTCTACACAAGGTTCCTAGACGACATATTTGTAATGTTTCGTGGAACCGTAATGGAAATGAAGGAATTTATGAGATTCCTTAATAATTCAACAGATTTCCTTTCTTTTACATTCAAGTACAACAGTGATAGAATAGATTACCTGGATGTAGACCTTAGGAAAGACTATAACAAGAAAACATGGGAGTCTAAGATATACCGGAAAGAAACATATTCTAACTCCTTTCTACACTTTTCTAGCTGCCACCCGAAACATCAAAAGAAATCAGTGGTAAAAGGCCAACTGGTCAGGGCGGCCAGAATGACAACCAATGATATGGAATTTTTGGAAGAATGTGATATCCTATTACAGTTCTTTTTGAAAAGGGGATTGCCTTACGACTTCCTACAGGAGATCATGGAAGAGGTGAAACTCAAAAGAACTTTAAAAGTATATGTGCCTTTGTTGAATAATGAAAGTAGCAGTCAGAATCAGACAACAACTCAAGAATTTAGGGAAACCTATGATGTTAGTCTCTCTGCTAGTTTCTGTTGTACATTCAATTTAGACTCTCACCAAATATACAACATCATTCTAAAAAATTGGGATTTCCTGTCCAATGATGGTGACCTTCAGTCCAAACTACCGAATAAACCTAAGGTAGTTTATAAAAGGGGCAGCAATTTAAAAGAACTACTTGAGAGTAGTAGGCAGCCTTACACAACTAAGAAAGGTATGTTTAAGTGCAACATGTGCAGGTATTGCAAGTTTATTGACGAAGGTTGTAATTTTGAAATAGGAGAACTAAAGTTTAAGACATATTCCAAGTTCAACTGTAACAGCAAACAAGTGGTGTACTTAACAAAGTGCTGTCAATGTCCAGCCTTCTACATTGGGAAGACGGACAGAAAGTTGAACGAAAGGATTTATGAACATTTATATAGTATTAGGTGTAATAAACTGTCTAATGCCTTGGCAAGGCATAATAATGACAATCCAGGACACGAGTTCAAGTTTAGAGTTATTGATCAACAAGTTAGAGATGCAAGGGGAGGACATGACTCATTAAAACTGGAAAGGAAAGAGCTTATCTGGCAATTGAGGGTGAATGCAAACCAGAGACCAGGTATTAATGAGATGAGTTCTATAATATGCATCTTGAGACTGAAAAATTTAGAGAGGTAGACACCTGAAAACATCCAGGCATTTACACACTAACTTTGATCCATTCTTAACTTATTTTCGATTTAGTATTGACATATCTGATATTTTTCATAGACTTTTTCACAGACTTTTTTACATAGTTTTTATTTTATCCCAACACTGGAGATTCTATATATATACATTTTGTATTGGCCCCTAGTGGGAAATTCAGAGACCCATGGTTAGGTTTCTAGAGATCAATAAAGAGATAGTAGTTTTTTATACAAGTCAAATAAACATATGTAAATTGATGACACACATATACATATGTTATATTAACTATATAATATTTACACTGTTGGCTATACCAATGTATAGATAGCATTGGTAGTGTGGTTCCGACTGGTATTCAAAACCATTTTTTTACTAACTCAATTGGATCATATTGCAATTTAGTATACATTGTTCTAATAGAATTATGACCTCATTTCTATTTCTATCTTTAGTTTCACTACTTTCATTATTTTGTCTACTATACATTTTATTATAAGTAGAATGTGTCAAATATGAATATTTTTATTAGTTCTTACTATTTGGTACTAATGCAGTGCTTTTTATATGTTATTTGTGAATGCTTATACAAAGCACAACAATTAGACAATTAGTTTGGAACAACCTTGGGTTCATTTGCTGTGTATTGTAGAACAGACACACAAACTGTAAGGATCCACGTTAAAAAATTAGAATAACTTGTAAAACAAAGTGACTGTTGGTTCCTGTACCTCTTACTATCCTGTTTGTGTTAGAAGGTGATTGTTTTTAATTTTTAACTTAGATATTTTTTTAAAAGTACATTGAATTTTAATGGACTTTGTTTTTACAAAAGGTTAGTGTGAATTTGTAAACTAGCTTCAATTAGTCAAAGTATGCACTTAATTAATTAATGAACCAGTATAAAACAAAGCCCATCACAGGGTTTCACTGTTTTGCAAACTTCTGATGAAGTCAGGTATTATCTTGTCGAAAAGTGTACAGCTATTGAACGCACTTAAAGTGGAATAAACTACAGTTGAATTACTACTTTCGTGAAGAGGGCTTCCGTTTCTACGTGTTTTAGCTGTTGGTCATTTTTTCGTTGATTATTTTTGGTTTGGATCATTACTGTGTTACAATGTAGTTGGTACATACAAGGTCTCACCTATGGGTTTGTAACTCGTGAGTGCATCATTACTGTGTTATAATGTACTTGGTTCATACAAGGTCTCACTTATGTGTTTGTAACTCATGAGTTCATCATTACTGTGTTATAATGCAGTTGGTACATACAAGGTCGCACTTCTGAATTTCTAACTCGTGAGTGCATCATTACTGTGCTATAATCCAGTTGGTACACACAAGGTCTCACTTATGGGTTTGTAACTCGTGAGTGGATGACTACTGTGTTATAATGTAGTTGGTACATACATGGTCTCACTTATGGGTGTGTATCTCATAAGTGCATCATTACTGCGTTATGATGTAGTTGGTACATACAAGGTCTCACTTATGGGTTTGTAACTCGTGAGTGCATCATTACTGTGTTATAATGTAGTTGGTACATACAAGGTCTCACTTATGGATGTGTATCTCATAAGTGCATCTTTACTGTGTTATGATGTAGTTGGTACATACAAGGTCTTACTTATGGGTTTGTAACTCGTGAGTGCATCATTCCTGTGTTATAATGTAGTTGGTACATACAAGCTCTCACTTATGGGTTTGTAACTCGTGAGTGGATCATTACTGTATCATAATGTAGTTGGTACATACAAGGTCTCACTTATGGATGTGTATCTCATAAGTGCATCTTTACTGTGTTATGATGTAGTTGGTACATACAAGGTCTCACATTTATGGGTTCATAACTCGTGAGTGCATCATTACTGTGTTATAATCTAGTTGGTACATACAAGGTCTCACTTATGTGTTTGTAACGCATAAGTGCATCATTACTGTGTTATAATGTAGTTGGTACTTACAAGGTCTCACTTATGGGTTTGTAACTCATGAGTATATCATTACTGTGTTATAATGTAGTTGGTATATACTAGGTCTCACTTATGGGTTTGTAACTAGTGAGTGCATCATTACTGTGTTATAATGTAGTTGGTACATACAAGGTCTCACTTTTGGGTTTGTAACTTGAGTGCATCATTACTGTCTTATAATGTAGTTGGTATATACTAGGTCTCACTTATGGGTTTGTAACTCGTGAGTGCATCATTACTGTGTTATAATGTAGTTGGTACATACAAGGTCTCACTTTTGGGTTTGTAATTCATGAGTGCATCATTACTGTGTTATAATGTACTTGGTACATACAGCGTCTCACCTGTGGGTTTGTAACTTGTGAGTGCATCATTACTGTGTTTTAATGTAGTTGATACATACAAAGTCTCACTTATGAGTTTGTAACTCGTGAGTGGATGACTATTGTCTTATAATGTAGTTGGTACATACAAGGTCTCACTTACGGGTGTGTATCTCATAAGTGCATCATTACTGCATTATGATGTAGTTGGTACATACAAGGTCTAACTTATGGGTTTATAACTCATGAGTGCATCATTACTGTGTTATAATTTAGTTGGTACATACAAGGTCTCACTTATGAGTCTGTAACTCATGAGGGCATCATTACTGTGTTATAATGTAGTTGGTACTTACAAGGTCTCACTTATGGGTTTGTAACTCGTGAGTGCATCATTTGTTTGTTTGTGTCTTTCGGCTTTTCCCGCTTAGGGGTCACCACAGCGGAACTCCGGTCCGCTAATGATTGGCAGTTGATTTTTATGTACCGGCTTGCCAGGCCTGCCGCACAACCTTCAATGAAGGTACGCCCATTCACACATGTCTCCACGCAGAAAACGCTCTAGCTGAGAATCAAAATGGACAGAGTCTTACTGTGAGGCGACAACAGTACCGCAGCACCACCACCACCGTGAGTGCATCATTACTGTGTTATAATGTAGTTGGTACATACAAGGTGTCACTTATGGGTTTGTAACTCGTAAGTGCATCATTACTCTGTTATAATGCAGTTGGTACATACAAGGTCTCACTTACGCATTTGTAAGTCATGAGTGCATCATTACTGTGTTATAATGCAGTTGGTACATACTAGGTCTCACTTATGGGTTTGTCACTCAGTGCATCATTACTGTGTTATAATGTAGTTGGTACATACAAGGTCTCACTTATGGGTTTGTAACTCATGAGTGCATCATTACTGTGTTATAATGTAGTTGGCAGATACAAGGTCTCACTTATGGGTTTGTAACTTGTGAGTGCATCATTACTGTGTTATAATGTAGTTGGTACATACAAGGTCTCACTTATGGGTTTTTAACTCGTCAATGCATCATTACTGTGTTATAAGGTAGTTGGTATATACTTGGTCTCACTTATGGGTTTGTAACTCGTGAGTGCATCATTACTGTGTTATAATGTAGTTGGTACATACAAGGTCTCATTTATGGATGTGTATCTCATAAGTGCATCTTAATGTGTTTTGATGTAGTTGGTACATACAAGGTCTCACTTATGGGTTCGTAACTCGTGAGTGCATCATTACTGTGTTATAATCTAGTTGGTACATACAAGGTCTCACTTATGTGTTTGTAACACATAAGTGCATCATTACTGTGTTATAATGTAGTTGGTACTTACAAGGTCTCACTTATGGGTTTGTAACTCATGAGTGTATCATTACTGTGTTATAATGTAGTTGGTATATACTAGGTCTCACTTATGGGTTTGTAACTAGTGAGTGCATCATTACTGTGTTATAATGTAGTTGGTACATACAAGGTCTCACTTTTGGGTTTGTAACTTGAGTGCATCATTACTGTCTTATAATGTAGTTGGTATATACTAGGTCTCACTTATGGGTTTGTAACTCGTGAGTACATCATTACTGTGTTATAATGTGGTTGGTACATACAAGGTCTCACTTTTGGGTTTGTAACTCATGAGTGCATCATTACTGTGTTATAATGTACTTGGTACATGCAACGTCTCACCTGTGGGTTTGTAACTTGTGAGTGCATCATTACTGTGTTATAATGTTGTTGATACATACAAGGTCTCTCTTATGGGTTTGTAACTCATGAGTGCATCATTACTGTGTTATAATGTAGTTGGTAGATACAATGTCTCACCTGTGGGTTTGTAACTTGTGAGTGCATCATTACTGTGTTTTAATGTAGATGGTACATATAAGGTCTCACTTCTGAGTTTGTAACTCGTGAATCCATCATTACTGTGTTATAATGTAGTTGGTACATACAAGGTCTCACTTATGGGTTTGTAACTTGTGAGTGCATCATTACTGTGTTATAATGTAGTTGGTATATACAAGATCTCACTTATGGGTTTCTACCTCATAAGTGCATCATTCCTGTGTTATAATGTAGTTGATACATACAAAGTCTCACTTATGGGTTTGTAACTCGTGAGTGGATGACTACTGTCTTATAATGTAGTTGGTACATACAAGGTCTCACTTACGGGTGTGTATCTCATAAGTGCATCATTACTGCATTATGATGTAGTTGGTACATACAAGGTCTAACTTATGGGTTTATAACTCATGAGTGCATCATTACTGTGTTATAATTTAGTTGGTACATACAAGGTCTCACTTATGGGTCTGTAACTCATGAGTGCATCATTACTGTGTTATAATGTAGTTGGTACATACAAGGTCTCACTTATGGGTTTGTAACTCGTGAGTGCATCATTTGTTTGCTTGTGTCTTTCGGCTTTTCCCGCTTAGGGGTCACCACAGCGGAACTCCGGTCCGCTAATGATTGGCAGTTGATTTTTATGTACCGGCTTGCCAGGCCTGCCGCACAACCTTCAATGAAGGTACGCCCATTCACACATGTCTCCACGCAGAAAACGCTCTAGCTGAGAATCAAAATGGACAGCATCTTACTTTGAGGCGACAACAGTACCGCAGCACCACCACCACTGTGAGTGCATCATTACTGTGTTATAATGTAGTTGGTACATACAAGGTGTCACTTATGGGTTTGTAACTCGTAAGTGCATCATTACTCTGTTATAATGCAGTTGGTACATACAAGGTCTCACTTATGCATTTGTAAGTCATGAGTGCATCATTACTGTGTTATAATGCAGTTGGTACATACTAGGTCTCACTTATGGGTTTGTCACTCGTTAGTGCATCATTACTGTGTTATAATGTAGTTGGTACATACAAGGTCTCACTTATGGGTTTGTAACTCATGAGTGCATCATTACTGTGTTATAATGTAGTTGGCAGATACAAGGTCTCACTTATGGGTTTGTAACTTGTGAGTGCATCATTACTGTGTTATAATGTAGTTGGTACATACAAGGTCTCACTTATGGGTTTGTAACTCATGAGTGCATCATTACTGTGTTATAATGTAGTTGGCAGATACAAGGTCTCACTTATGGGTTTGTAACTTGTGAGTGCATCATTACTGTGTTATAATGTAGTTGGTACATACAAGGTCTCACTTATGGGTTTTTAACTCATCAATGCATCATTACTGTGTTATAAGGTAGTTGGTATATACTTGGTCTCACTTATGGGTTTGTAACTCGTGAGTACATCATTACTGTGTTATAATGTAGTTGGTACATACAAGGTCTCACTTATGGATGTGTATCTCATAAGTGCATCTTTACTGTGTTATGATGTAGTTGGTACATACAAGGTCTCACTTATGGGTTCATAACTCGTGAGTGCATCATTACTGTGTTATAATCTAGTTGGTACATACAAGGTCTCACTTATGTGTTTGTAACGCATAAGTGCACCATTACTGTGTTATAATGTAGTTGGTACTTACAAGGTCTCACTTATGGGTTTGTAACTCATGAGTGTATCATTACTGTGTTATAATGTAGTTGGTATATACTAGGTCTCACTTATGGGTTTGTAACTAGTGAGTGCATCATTACTGTGTTATAATTTAGTTGGTACATACAAGGTCTCACGTTTGGGTTTGTAACTTGAGTGCATCATTACTGTCTTATAATGTAGTTGGTACATACAAGGTATCACTTATGGGTATGTAACTCGTGAGTGGATCATTACTGTGTTATAATGTAGTTGGTACATACAAGGTCTCACTTATGGGTTTGTAAATCTTGAGTGCATCATTACTCTCTTATAATGCAGTTGGTACATACAAAGTCTCACTTATGGGTTTGTAACTCGTGAGTGCATCATTACTGTGTTATAATGTAGCTGGTACATACAAGATCTCACTTATGGGTTTGTAACTCATGAGTGCATCATTACTGTGTTATAATGTAGTTGGGAGATACAAGGTCTCACTTATGGGTTTGTAACTTGTGAGTGCATCATTGCTGTGTTATAATGTAGTTGGAACATACAAGGTCTCACTTTTGGGTTTGTAACTTGAGTGCATCATTACTGTCTTATAATGTAGTTGGTATATACTAGGTCTCACTTATGGGTTTGTAACTCGTGAGTGCATAATTACTGTGTTATAATGTAGTTGGTACATACAAGGTGTCACTTATGGGTTTGTAACTCGTAAGTGCATCATTACTCTGTTATAATGCAGTTGGTACATACAAGGTCTCACTTATGCATTTGTAAGTCATGAGTGCATCATTACTGTGTTATAATGCAGTTGGTACATACTAGGTCTCACTTATGGGTTTGTCACTCGTTAGTGCATCATTACTGTGTTATAATGTAGTTGGTACATACAAGGTCTCACTTATGGGTTTGTAACTCATGAGTGCATCATTACTGTGTTATAATGTAGTTGGCAGATACAAGGTCTCACTTATGGGTTTGTAACTTGTGAGTGCATCATTACTGTGTTATAATGTAGTTGGTACATACAAGGTCTCACTTATGGGTTTTTAACTCATCAATGCATCATTACTGTGTTATAAGGTAGTTGGTATATACTTGGTCTCACTTATGGGTTTGTAACTCGTGAGTACATCATTACTGTGTTATAATGTAGTTGGTACATACAAGGTCTCACTTATGGATGTGTATCTCATAAGTGCATCTTTACTGTGTTATGATGTAGTTGGTACATACAAGGTCTCACTTATGGGTTCGTAACTCGTGAGTGCATCATTACTGTGTTATAATCTAGTTGGTACATACAAGGTCTCACTTATGTGTTTGTAACACATAAGTGCATCATTACTGTGTTATAATGTAGTTGGTACTTACAAGGTCTCACTTATGGGTTTGTAACTCATGAGTGTATCATTACTGTGTTATAATGTAGTTGGTGTATACTATGTCTCACTTATGGGTTTGTAACTAGTGAGTGCATCATTACTGTGTTATAATTTAGTTGGTACATACAAGGTCTCACGTTTGGGTTTGTAACTTAAGTGCATCATTACTGTCGTATAATGTAGTTGGTATATACTAGGTCTCACTTATGGGTTTGTAACTCGTGAGTGCATCATTACTGTGTTATAATGTAGTTGGTACATACAAGGTCTCACTTATGGGTTTATAACTCATGAGTGCATCATTACTGTGTTATAATTTAGTTGGTACATACAAAGTCTCACTTATGGGTTTGTAACTCGTGAGTGCATCATTACTGTGTTATAATGTAGTTGGTACATACAAGGTCTCACTTATGGGTTTGTAAATCGTGAGTGCATCATTACTCTCTTATAATGTAGTTGGTACATACAAGGTATCACTTATGGGTATGTAACTCGTGAGTGGATTATTACTGTGTTATAATGTAGTTGGTACATACAAGGTCTCACTTATGGGTTTGTAAATCGTGAGTGCATCATTACTCTCTTATAATGCAGTTGGTACATACAAAGTCTCACTTATGGGTTTGTAACTCATGAGTGCATCATTACTGTGTTATAATGTAGTTGGTACATACAAGATCTCACCTATGGGTTTGTAACTCATGAGTGCATTACTGTGTTATAATGTAGTTGGGAGATACAAGGTCTCACTTATGGGTTTGTAACTTGTGAGTGCATCATTGCTGTGTTATAATGTAGTTGGTACACACAAGGTCTCACTTTTGGGTTTGTAACTTGAGTGCATCATTACTGTCTTATAATGTAGTTGGTATATACTAGGTCTCACTTATGGGTTTGTAACTCGTGAGTGCATCATTACTGTGTTATAATGTAGTTGGTACATACAAGGTCTCATTTTTGGGTTTGTAACTCATGAGTGCATCATTACTGTGTTATAATGTACTTGGTACATACAACGTCTCACCTGTGGGTTTGTAACTTGTGAGTGTGTCATTACTGTGTTATAATGTAGTTGGTACATACAAGGTCTCACTTATGGGTTTGTAACTTGTGAGTGCATCATTACTGTGTTATAATGTAGTTGGTATAGACAAGATCTCACTTATGGGTTTCTACCTCATAAGTGCATCATTCCTATGTTATAATGTAGTTGATACATAGAAAGTCTCACTTATGGGTTTGTAACTCATGAGTGCATCATTACTGTGTTATAATGTAGTTGGTACATACAACGTCTCACCTGTGGGTTTGTAACTCATGAGTGCATCATTACTGTGTTATAATGTAGTTGGTACATACAACGTCTCACCTGTGGGTTTGTAACTTGTGAGTGTGTCATTACTGTGTTATAATGTAGTTGGTACATACAAGGTCTCACTTATGGGTTTGTAACTTGTGAGTGCATCATTCCTGTGTTATAATGTAGTTGGTATAGACAAGATCTCACTTATGGGTTTCTACCTCATAAGTGCATCATTCCTATGTTATAATGTAGTTGATACATAGAAAGTCTCACTTATGGGTTTGTAACTCATGAGTGCATCATTACTGTGTTATAATGTAGTTGGTACATACAAGGTCTCACTTATGGGTTTGTAACTCGTGAGTGGATGACTACTGTCTTATAATATAGTTGGTACATACAAGGTCTCACTTACGAATGTGTATCTCATAAGTGCATCATTACTGCATTATGATGTAGTTGGTACATACAAGGTCTAACTTATGGGTTTATAACTCATGAGTGCATCATTACTGTGTTATAATTTAGTTGGTACATACAAGGTCTCACTTATGGGTCTGTAACTCATGAGTGCATCATTACTGTGTTATAATGTAGTTGGTACATACAAGGTCTCACTTATGGGTTTGTAACTCGTGAGTGCATCATTTGTTTGTTTGTGTCTTTCGGCTTTTCCCACTTAGGGGTCACCACAGCGGAACTCCGGTCCGCTAATGATTGGCAGTTGATTTTTATGCACCGGCTTGCCAGGCCTGCCGCACAACCTTCAATGAAGGTACTCCCATTCACACATGTCTCCACGCAGAAAACGTTCTAGCTGAGAATCTAAATGGACAGCGTCTTACTGTGAGGCAACAACAGTACCGCAGCACCACCACCACCGTGAGTGCATCATTACTGTGTTATAATGTAGTTGGTACATACAAGGTGTCACTTATGGGTTTGTAACTCGTAAGTGCATCATTACTTTGTTATAATGCAGTTGGTACATACAAGGTCTCATTTACGCATTTGTAAGTCATGAGTGCATCATTACTGTGTTATAATGTAGTTGGTACATACAAGGTCTCACTTATGGGTTTGTAACTCAGGAGTGCATCATTAGTGTGTTATAATGTAGTTGGCAGATACAAGGTCTCACTTATGGGTTGTAACTTGTGAGTGCATCATTACTGTGTTATAATGTAGTTGGTACATACAAGGTCTCACTTATGGGTTTTTAACTCGTCAATGCATCATTACTGTGTTATAAGGTAGTTGGTATATACTTGGTCTCACTTATGGGTTTGTAACTCATGAGTGCATCATTACTGTGTAATAATGTACTTGGTACATACAACGTCTCACCTGTGGGTTTGTAACTTGTGAGTGCATCATTACTGTGTTTTAATGTAGTTGGTACATACAAAGTCTCACTTATGGATGTGTATCTCATAAGTGCATCTTTACTGTGTTATGATGTAGTTGGTACATACAAGGTCTCACTTATGGGTTCGTAACTCGTGAGTGAATCATTACTGTGTTATAATCTAGTTGGTACATACAAGGTCTCACTTATGTGTTTGTAACGCATAAGTGCATCATTACTGTGTTATAATGTAGTTGGTACTTACAAGGTCTCACTTATGGGTTTGTAAATCGTGAGTGCATCATTACTCTCTTATAATGCAGTTGGTACATACAAGGTCTCACTTATGGGTTTGTAACTCGTGAGTGCATCATTACTGTGTTATAATGTAGTTGGTACATACAAGATCTCACTTATGGGTTTGTAACTCATGAGTGCATCATTACTGTGTTATAATGTAGTTGGCAGATACAAGGTCTCACTTATGGGTTTGTAACTTGTGAGTGCATCATTACTGTGTTATAATGTAGTTGGTACATACAAGTTCTCACTTACGGGTTTTTAACTCGTCAATGCATCATTACTGTGTTATAAGGTAGTTGGTATATACTTGGTCTCACTTCTGGGTTTGTAACTCGTCAGTGCATCATTACTGTGTTATAATTTAGTTGGTACATACAAAGTCTCACTTATGGGTTTGTAACTCATGAGTGCTTCATTACTGTGTTATAATATAGTTGGTACTTACAAGGTATCACTTATGGGTATGTAACTCGTGAGTGGATCATTACTGTGTTATAATGAAGTTGGTACATACAAGGTCTCACTTATGGGTTTGTAACTCGTGAGTGGATCATTACTGTGTTATAATGTAGTTGGTACATACAAGGTCTCACTTATGGGTTTGTAACTCGTGAGTGCATCATTACTCTGCTATAATGCACTTGGTACATACAAGGCCTCACTTATGCATTTGTAACTCATGAGTGCATCATTACTGTGTTATAATGTAGTTGGTACATACTAGGTCTCACTTATGGGTTTGTAACTCGTTAGTGCATCATTACTGTGTTATAATGTAGTTGGTAGATACAAGGTCCCACTTACGGGTTTCTAACTTGTGAGTGCATCATTACTGTGCTATAAAGTAGTTGGTACATTACAAGGTCTCACTTATGGGTTTTTAACTCGTCAATGCATCATTACTGTGATGTTCTTCATCTCACATTGCTGCAGTCCTTACATATGGGTAGTCCCGCTGTCCACGGTCGGCCCGAATACCAAAGTATTAGGCTGACGTCGGTCATGGGCGCCTAGATCTGACATCAGAGCGTCAGGGTATAAAAGCGCATGACCGACGTCATATCCTCAGTCTTTTTTGCCGCATGGTCCGATGCAGAAGCAGCGTTTGCAAGTGCCGTTTGGCGTTCTGAAATTTTCGTATTCCGAGTTTCAGACCGAAACCAAGTTGGGCTAAGTACCCCGTTGGGGAATATTTTTGTTTTTTCTTGCCTCAGTTAATTCCGGATGTCAGAAAAAGTGAATAATTGTATTTCTTGTGGGAAACAGATACCGCATAGGGATTACCACTCTCTTTGTATTCCTTGTTTGGGACCTGAGCACGACGTAGTCGGGTGTCGCTTTTGTGCTAGGTTTAATAAGCGCACCATTAAACGTAGGTTAGATTGCGCTAGGCTTGTCTTTGGTAAGCGGTGTAATTATAATATGCCGTCGGATCCTCCGACACCCGCTACCGCGAAGAAGCGCAAGGACAAATCTTTAAAGTCCAGGCAGGATGAGTCGTCCGTTCCGGACGCCGGTTCTTTCGAAACTACGGTGGAATCTGAGGATCCAGCCGAGGTTTCACTTGAGTCTCAGGGGGAGGCTTTAGTTTTGCAAGATGTGGCCTCTCAGGAGTCAGGCCAGGCTGAGGGGGCCTCTCAGGTTGCTGTTCTCCCTTCCTTGCCTAAGGTGGTTAGGCCTTCTCCTTCTGTCTCTAGGGCTCCTTCTAAAGGCAGGCCTGCTTTACCTTCCATGGGTGTCAGTCCTAGTTCTGCAGGTTCTGTGCCTAAAAAGCACATGCTTAAAATGGCAGATTTAATTTCTTTAATCAGAGGTTCTATGCCCCCTCCTGATAAAAGGCCTAGGGTGGAGCCAGAGGTGGAAAGTTTGGAACAGGCTTCAGATTACTCAGAGTCTTCGGCTGAAGACATTCAGGATTTTCCTCCTTATTCTGATTCAGATGCAGAGGATTCTACTCCTTCTGCTTCTCCTCCAGAGGATTTTTCTTTTTAAGAAACCCTGCATTCTATGAGGGAACATTTTAAATGGGAAGGTCAGGATTTCTCAGATTCCCGAAAGAGGCTTAGGGAGCTTTTGTTTTTACCACAACATAGGCCCTTGGCTATACCTCCTGTTTTGGATGTTGTTCAAGACGTTTTCTCCGAGGCTTCCCTTAATCCGGACTCTCTGCCTCCTGCGCCTGTTAAGCCAGACAGGTATTACAGAGTACCTGAGGCTCATAAATATCTGTATAAGAGTCCAAGGGCTGACCCAGAAACTATTAGCCAGGGACCTAAGGGTGTCAGGGCTTCTGTTGTAAAGAATCCAGTTCCTATGGATAAAGATGCTAGAGCTTTGGATAGATGGGGTAAGAAAGTGTATACCTCTTCCACTTTAGCAATGAGGGCTTTGAATTGCCAGTTTCATATGTTGAAGTATCAGAATTTTCTCCTTTCTCAACTAAAATCTAAAGTAGATGCTTTGGCAGAGGGCATAGAGTGTAAAGAATTACAGGATTTGGTACATGCCTCTGAACAGGTGGGTAAGCATTCTTTGCAGTGTGGTTTCGATGCTTTACAGGCTTCTTCCAGGGTGGCTGCCACTGGTTCAGTTCTTCGCAGGCACGCCTGGCTTAAGGATCAGAATTTGTCAGAGCATGTTAAAACTAGAATTTTGGATGCTCCTTTACAGTCTGAAGTTTTGTTTGGTTCTCCTGTGGAGTCTGTCTTGAAGAAAATGGAAGACAAGGCTAAGTCAATGCAGACTGTTAAAGATTTTTTGCAGGTGCAGCCTCCTAAATTTAGCAGGAATTGGCCTACTAAGGGATGGGCTTATCCTTCTTCTGATTTACAGTCTAGGGGTAGATCTAGACGTGGTAGGGGCAGAGCTCAGAGTTCTTTCAGGCCTAGAACATGGAGTTCACCTGCACAATCTACAGGTGAGGGCAGGGGCCAGTCCTTTCGTAAACAGGCCCAATGACCTGCATCTTCAGCTGCCAGATCCTTCCTGTCTGGCAGCTCCTTTGGTAGGAAAGTTGGCACTCTTCAAGCAGAACTGGCTTTTAATCACCCAGGACAAATGGGTGTTGGACATTATAGGGTTTGAGACTGAATACAGCTTCCCAGATGGCCTTTTTGACCCCGGACAAGCAAAAGAACCTTACACTTTACTTCCATCAATTGTCTCTACGGTCCAGGCTGACTGCAAGGACAGCCCTTCAAGCCTTGGGGTTCATGGCATCTTGTATTCTGGTGCTTCCCAATGCCAAACTGCATATGAGGAAGCTACAATGGTATCTCAAAAATGTATGGACACAACACTGCCAAGATCTGGACACTGTCATTCAAATAATACCTTGCATTCAAAAGGAATTTTTGTGGTGGGCTCAGGAATGTCACCTAAACAAGGGACTCTCTGTGACCCGACCAGAGGCGAGTCAGATTTTAACAACAGATGCCTTGGACAAGGCTTGGGGAGCACACCTCAATGGAAAATGGGTGCAAGACACGTGGCCTGCCAGACTTCAACATTTACATATCAACTTGAAGGAGATGTTAGCAGTCCAATTTGCATTGATGGCTTTCAAGGATTTACTTCACCCAGGGCAAGTGTTGATTCTAACAGACAACACATCTGTCATGTCATCAACAAGCAAGGGGGAACCCATTCATACCCTCTTTGCAGGCAAGCAATGATTTTGTGGGAGACTGCTCTCAGCTTACACCTCAGTCTTCAGGCAAGGTTTCTACCAGGAGCACAGAACTCCTTAGCAGATGTTTTGAGCAGACAGATAGTGGATCCCCATGAGTGGAAATTGGATCCTCATGTATTTCGAAAATTGACAGTGATATGGGGAACTCCAGACATAGATCTGTTCGCTTCTCCACTAAATTTCCAGTTGCCAAAGTTTTGCACAAAAATGTTTCATCCCACAGCTTGGAAAGTGGATGCTCTATCATTCAGTTGGAGCAATCTTCACGTCTATGCCTTTCCGCCTCTGCCTGTCCTCCCCAAGGTACTCTTGAAGGTCAGACAGGACAAGCCCTCCATGATTCTAATAGCTCCAGATTGGCCTCGACAGCACTGGTACCCTCTGCTGAGGAGTTTAGTACGGGAGCCTCCATGGCCTTTGCCTTCGATTCCGCACCTTTTGTCACAGGAGGGCAATCATTTCCTCAATGTCAAGATTCAGTCCCTGCATCTAACAGCCTGGCATATTCTGTTCTAGAACCTGGAGGGTCGCAGCTTCCACAACAAGTTTTGGATGTTATTTTGGAGGCCAGAAGGCCTAGTACAAGGAAAGTTTATGCTGATAAATGGAGGAGATTTTTAATTTGGAGCAAAACAAAGGGCTTTGATGTTTCCAGGCCTGATTTAAGTGTTTCCCTTCAATATCTTACAGAATTATTAGACAAGGGTTTGTCTTTCTCCTCTATAAAAGTTCATGCTGCAGCCATTTCTGCTCACTATGACTGTGACCCTCCATTATTCTCTCATCCTTTGTTTAAGCAGTTTCTTAGAGGGGCAAAGAACATAAGACCCCAATGAGCTCCTACTCCTGCCTGGGATCTCAATTTTGTGTTGGAAAAACTTACTTTACCTCCTTTTGAACCTGCAGCTACTGCTGAGTTAAAGTTTTTGTCTTGGAAGACTGCTTTTTTTTGGCCATTACGTCTGCTAGAAGGGTTTCTGAATTACAGGCTCTTATGGCAGTTGAACCCTTCCTAATTTTTCATAAGGATAGAGTATCTCTGCGTACTAATCCTACTTTTATGCCTAAAGTGGTTTCAAATGTGGCCTTGAACCAATCAATTCATTTGCCTACTTTTTATGCAGATCCCCAAAATAAAGGGGAGAAAATTTTGCACACTTTGGATATTCACAGGCAGTTACGTTATTATTTGAGCAGGACTAAAGGGTTCAGACAGTCTCAGCAGTTGTTTGTTTCTTTTGCTTTGGGTTCCCAGGGGAAACCTGTTTCAAAACAAACTATTTCTAAGTGGATTGCCTTTTGTATTGCTTTTTGTTATTCTCATCATGGTAAGGAGATTCCGGCTGGAATCAGACCTCACTCCACTAGAGCTACTGCCACTTCTACAGCTTTTTTTAGGGGAGTAGCTACTAAAGACATTTTGGAAGCAGCTACTTGGAGTTCAGTGCATACTTTTTCTAAACATTACCACCTTCCTCTTTATTCCAAATCTAGGGCTGGATTTGCCACTGCAATCTTACAGGGCATTTTGGCAGCTCCCAATGCTTTATAATTTTGCCAGCCTCCCTTTACCTCTGCTTTGGGATTCTACCCATATGTAAGGACTGCAGCAATGTGAGATGAAGAACATAGTACAGTTTTGTACCTACCATAAATGTAGATGTTCGAAGATCCACATTGCTGCAGTCCAGTTTACCCTCCCTCCTGCCCTCTGTAGTTTGGTATGGTTGTATGGTTTGGGTGGTAGCTGTTATTTGTACATGCCTTTTGGGAAGTATTCTATTTTTGGCTGTGGCCTTTCTTTTTAGGGCCTTCTGACATCTGGGGCAAGAAAAGACTGAGGATATGACGTCGGTCATGCGCTTTTATACCCTGACGCTCTGATGTCAGATCTAGGCGCCCATGACCGACGTCAGCCTAATACTTTGGTATTCGGGCCAACCGAGGACAGCGGGACTACCCATATGTAAGGACTGCAGCAATGTGGATCTTCAAACATCTACATTTATGGTAGGTACAAAACTGTACTTTATAAGGTTGTTGGTATATACTTGGTCTCACTTATGGGTCTGTAATTCGTGAGTGCATCATTACTATGTTATAATGTAGTTGGTACATACAAGGTATCACTTATGGGTATGTAACTCGTGATTGGATCATTACTGTGTTATAATGTAGTTGGTACATACAAGGTCTCACTTATGGGTTTGTAAATCGTGAGTGCATCATTACTCTCTTATAATGTAGTTGGTACATACAAGGTATCGCTTATGGGTATGTAACTCGTGAGTGGATCATTACTGTGCTATAATGTAGTTGGTACATACAAGGTCTCACTTATGGGTTTGTAAATCGTGAGTGCATCATTACTCTCTTATAATGCAGTTGGTACATACAAGGTCTCACTTATGGGTTTGTAACTCGTGAGTGCATCATTACTGTGTTATAATGTAGTTGGTACATACAAGATCTCACTTATGGGTTTGTACCTCATGAGTGCATCATTACTGTGTTATAATGTAGTTGGCAGATACAAGGTCTCACTTATTGGTTTGTAACTCATGAGTGCATCATTACTGTGTTATAATGTTGTTGATACATACAAGGTCTCTCTTATGGGTTTGTAACTAGTGAGTGCATCATTACTGTGTTATAATGTAGTTGCTATATACTAGTTCTCACTTATGGGTTTGTAACTTGTGAGTGCATCATTACTGTGTTATAATGTAGTTGGTACATACAAGGTCTCACTTATGGGTTTTTAACTCGTCAATGCATCATTACTGTGTTATAAGGTAGTTGGTATATACTTGGTCTCACTTATGGGTTTGTAACTCATGAGTGCATCATTACTGTGTTATAATTTAGTTGGTATATACAAAGTCTCACTTATGGGTTTGTAACTCATGAGTGCTTCATTACAAGGTCTCACTTATGGGTTTGTAACTCGTGAGTGCATCATTACTGTGTTATAATGTAGTTCGTACATACAAGGTATCACTTATGGGTATGTAACTCGTGAGTGGATCATTACTGTGTTATAATGTAGTTGGTACATACAAGGTCTCACTTATGGGTTTGTAAATCGTGAGTGCATCATTACTCTCTTATAATGTAGTTGGTACATACAAGGTATCACTTATGGGTATGTAACTCGTGAGTGGATCATTACTGTGTTATAATGTAGTTGGTACATACAAGGTCTCACTTATGGGTTTGTAAATCATGAGTGCATCATTACTCTCTTATAATGCAGTTGGTACATACAAGGTCTCACTTATGGGTTTGTAAGTCATGAGTGTATCATTACTGTGTTATAATGTAGTTGGTACATACAAGGTCTCACTTATGGGTTTGTAACTCGTGAGTGCATCATTACTGTGTTATAATGTAGTTGGTACATACAAGGTCTCACTTATGGGTTTGTAACTCGTGAGTGCATCATTACTCTGTTATAATGCAGTTGGTACATACAAGGTCTCATTTATGCATTTGTAACTCATAAGTGCATTAATACTGTGTTCTAATGTAGTTGGTACATACTAGGTCTCACTTATGGATTTGTAACTCGTTAGTGCATCATTACTATGTTGTAATGTAGTTGGTACATACAAGGTCTCACTTATGGGTTTGTAACTCGTGAGTGCGTCATTACTGTGTTATAATGTAGTCTGTAGATACAAGGTCCCACTTATGGGTTTCTAAATTGTGAGTGTATCATTACTGTGTTATAAGGTTGTTGGTATATACTTGGTCTCACTTATGGGTTTGTAACTCGTGAGTGCATCATTACTGTGTTATAATGTAGTTGGTAGATACAAGGTCTCACTTATGGGTTTGTAACTCGTGAGTGAAACATTACTGTATTATAATGTAGTTGGTACATACAAGGTCTCACTTATGGGTTTGTAACTCGTGAGTGAAACATTACTGTGTTATAATGTAGTTGGTATATGCAAGGTCTCACTTATGGGTTTGTAACACCTGAGTGCATCATTACTGTGTTATAATGTAGTTGTTAGATACAGAGTCTCACTTATGGGTGTGGAACTCGTGAGTGCATATTACTGTGTTATAATATAGGTGGCACATACAAGGTCTCACTTATGGCATTGTAACTCATGAGTGCATCATTACTGTGTTATAATGTAGTTGGTACATACAAGGTTTCACTTATGGATTTGTAACTTGTGAGTGCATCATTACTGTATTATAATGTAGTTGGCACAACAAGGTCTCACTTTAGGCTGTATAACTCATAAGTGCATCAATACTGTGTTCTAATGTAGTTGGTACATACAAGGTCTCACTTTTGGGTTTGTAACTTGTGAGTGCATCATTACTGTGTTATAATGTAGTTGGTACATACAAGGTCTCAGAGTGCATCATTACTGTGTTATAATGTAGTTGGTACATACAAGGTCTCACTTATGAGTTTGTAACTCATGAGTGCATCATTACTGTGTTATAATGTAGTTGGTACATACAAGGTCTCACTTATGGGTTTGTAACTCAAGTGCATCATTCCTGTCTTATAATGTAGCTGGTACATACAAGATCTCACTTATGGGTTTGTAACTAAGTGCATCATTACTGTGTTATAATGTATTTGGTACATACAAGGTCTCACTTATGGGTTTGTAACTCGTGAGTGCATCATTACTGTGTTATAATGTAGTTGGTACATACAAGGTCTCACTTATGGGTTTGTAACTCGTGAGTGCATCATTACTGTGTTATAATGTAGTTGGTACATACAAGGTCTCACTTATGGGTTTGTAACTTGTGAGTGGATCATTACTGTGTTATAATGTAGTTGGTACATACAAGGTCTCACTTATGGGTGTGTATCTCATAAGTTCTTCATTACTGTGTTATAATGTAGTTGGTACATACAAGGTTTCACCTGTGGGTTTGCAACTCGTTAGTGCATCTTTACAGCCTCACTTATGGGTTTATAACTCATGAGTGCATCATTACTGTGTTATAATGTAGTTGGTACATACAAGGTCTCACATGTGGGTTTGTAACTCGTGAGTGCATCATTACTGTGTTATAATGTAGTTGGTACATACAAGGTATCGCTTATGGGTATGTAACTCGAGTGTCATTACTGTGTTATAATGTAGTTGGTACATACAAGGTCTCACTTATGGGTTTGTAAATCATGAGTGCATCATTACTCTCTTATAATGCAGTTGGTACATACAAGGTCTCACTTATGGGTTTGTAACTCGTGAGTGCATCATTACTGTGTTATAATGTAGTTGGTACATACAAGATCTCACTTATGGGTTTGTACCTCATGAGTGCATCATTACTGTGTTATAATGCAGTTGGCAGATACAAGGTCTCACTTATTGGTTTGTAACTCATGAGTGCATCATTACTGTGTTATAATGTTGTTGATACATACAAGGTCTCTCTTATGGGTTTGTAACTAGTGAGTGCATCATTACTGTGTTATAATGTAGTTGCTATATACTAGTTCTCACTTATGGGTGTGTATCTCATAAGTTCTTCATTACTGTGTTATAATGTAGTTGGTACATACAAGGTTTCACCTGTGGGTTTGCAACTCGTTAGTGCATCTTTACAGCCTCACTTATGGGTTTATAACTCATGAGTGCATCATTACTGTGTTATAATGTAGTTGGTACATACAAGGTCTCACTTATGGGTTTGTAAATCGTGAGTGCATCATTACTCTCTTATAATGTAGTTGGTACATACAAGGTATCGCTTATGGGTATGTAACTCGTGAGTGGATCATTACTGTGTTATAATGTAGTTGGTACATACAAGGTCTCACTTATGGGTTTGTAAATCGTGAGTGCATCATTACTCTCTTATAATGCAGTTGGTACATACAAGGTCTCACTTATGGGTTTGTAACTCGTGAGTGCATCATTACTGTGTTATAATGTAGTTGGTACATACAAGATCTCACTTATGGGTTTGTACCTCATGAGTGCATCATTACTGTGTTATAATGTAGTTGGCAGATACAAGGTCTCACTTATTGGTTTGTAACTCATGAGTGCATCATTACTGTGTTATAATGTTGTTGATACATACAAGGTCTCTCTTATGGGTTTGTAACTAGTGAGTGCATCATTACTGTGTTATAATGTAGTTGCTATATACTAGTTCTCACTTATGGGTTTGTAACTTGTGAGTGCATCATTACTGTGTTATAATGTAGTTGGTACATACAAGGTCTCACTTATGGGTTTTTAACTCGTCAATGCATCATTACTGTGTTATAAGGTAGTTGGTATATACTTGGTCTCACTTATGGGTTTGTAACTCATGAGTGCATCATTACTGTGTTATAATTTAGTTGGTATATACAAAGTCTCACTTATGGGTATGGGTTTGTAACTCATGAGTGCTTCATTACTGTGTTATAATATAGTTGGTACTTACAAGGTCTCACTTATGTGTTTGTAACTCGTGAGTGCATCATTACTGTGTTATAATGTAGTTGGTACATACAAGGTATCACTTATGGGTATGTAACTCGTGAGTGGATCATTACTGTGTTATAATGTAGTTGGTACATACAAGGTCTCACTTATGGGTTTGTAAATCGTGAGTGCATCATTACTCTCTTATAATGTAGTTGGTACATACAAGGTATCACTTATGGGTATGTAACTCGTGAGTGGATCATTACTGTGTTATAATGTAGTTGGTACATACAAGGTCTCACTTATGGGTTTGTAAATCATGAGTGCATCATTACTCTCTTATAATGCAGTTGGTACATACAAGGTCTCACTTATGGGTTTGTAAGTCATGAGTGTATCATTACTGTGTTATAATGTAGTTGGTACATACAAGGTCTCACTTATGGGTTTGTAACTCGTGAGTGCATCATTACTGTGTTATAATGTAGTTGGTACATACAAGGTCTCACTTATGGGTTTGTAACTCGTGAGTGCATCATTACTCTGTTATAATGCAGTTGGTACATACAAGGTCTCATTTATGCATTTGTAACTCATAAGTGCATTAATACTGTGTTCTAATGTAGTTGGTACATACTAGGTCTCACTTATGGATTTGTAACTCGTTAGTGCACCATTACTATGTTATAATGTAGTTGGTACATACAAGGTCTCACTTATGGGTTTGTAACAAGTGAGTGCGTCATTACTGTGTTATAATGTAGTCTGTAGATACAAGGTCCCACTTATGGGTTTCTAAATTGTGAGTGTATCATTACTGTGTTATAAGGTTGTTGGTATATACTTGGTCTCACTTATGGGTTTGTAACTCGTGAGTGCATCATTACTGTGTTATAATGTAGTTGGTAGATACAAGGTCTCACTTATGGGTTTGTAACTCGTGAGTGAAACATTACTGTATTATAATGTAGTTGGTACATACAAGGTCTCACTTATGGGTTTGTAACTCGTGAGTGAAACATTACTGTGTTATAATGTAGTTGGTACATACAAGGTCTCACATGTGGGTTTGTAACTCGTGAGTGCATCATTACTGTGTTATAATGTAGTTGGTACATACAAGGTCTCACTTATGGGTTTGTAATTCGTGAGTGAAACATTACTGTGTTATAATGTAGTTGGTATATGCAAGTTCTCACTTATGGGTTTGTAACACCTGAGTGCATCATTACTGTGTTATAATGTAGTTGTTAGATACAGAGTCTCACTTATGGGTGTGGAACTCGTGAGTGCATATTACTGTGTTATAATGTAGGCGGTACATACAAGGTCTCACTTATGGCATTGTAACTCATGAGTGCATCATTACTGTGTTATAATGTAGTTGGTACATACAAGGTTTCACTTATGGATGTGTAACTTGTGAGTGCATCATTACTGTATTATAATGTAGTTGGCACAACAAGGTCTCACTTTAGGCTGTATAACTCATAAGTGCATCAATACTGTGTTCTAATATAGTTGGTACATACAAGGTCTCACTTTTGGGTTTGTAACTTGTGAGTGCATCATTGCTGTGTTATAATGTAGTTGGTACATACAAGGTCTCACTTATGAGTTTGTAACTCATGAGTGCATCATTACTGTGTTATAATGTAGTTGGTACATACAAGGTCTCACTTATGGGTTTGTAACTCATGAGTGCATCATGACTTTGTTATAATGTAGTTGGTTCATATAAGATGTCACTTATGGGTTTTTTAACTAAGTGCATCATTCCTGTCTTATAATGTAGCTGGTACATACAAGGTCTCACTTATGGATTTGTAACTCGTTAGTGCATCATTACTGTGTTATAATATATTTGGTACATACAAGGTCTCGCCTGTGGGTTTGTAACTCGTGAGTGCATCGTTACTGTGTTATAATGTAGTTGGTACATACTAGGTCTCACTTATGGGTTTGTAACTTGTGAGTGGATCATTACTGTGTTATAATGTAGTTGGTACATACAAGGTCTCACTTATGGGTGTGTATCTCATAAGTTCTTCATTACTGTGTTATAATGTAGTTGGTACATACAAGGTTTCACCTGTGGGTTTGCAACTCGTTAGTGCATCTTTACAGCCTCACTTATGGGTTTATAACTCATGAGTGCATCATTACTGTGTTATAATGTAGTTGGTACATACAAGGTCTCACATGTGGGTTTGTAACTCGTGAGTGCATCATTACTGTGTTATAATGTAGTTGGTATATACTAGGTCTCACTTATGGGTTTGTAACTCGTGAGTGCATCATTACTGTGTTATAATGTAGTTAGTACATACAAGGTCTCACTTATGGCTGTGTAACTCATAAGTGCATCAATACTGTGTTCTATTGTAGTTGGTACATACAAGGTCTCCCTTATATGTTTGTAACTCGTGAGTGCATTATTACTTTGTTATAATGTAGTTGGTACATATAAGATCTCCCTTATGGGTTTTAACTTGTATGTGCATCATTCCTGTGTTATAATGTAGTTGATACATACAAGGTCTCACTTATTGGTTTGTAAATCATGAGTGCATCATTACTGTGTTATAATGTAGTTGGTAGACACAAGGTCTCATGTATGGGTTTGTAACTCATGAGTGCATCATTACTGTGTTATAATGTAGTTGGTACATATAAGGTCTCACTTATGGGTTTGTAACTCGTCATTGCATCATTACTGTGTTATAAGGTAGTTAGCATATACTAGGTCTCACTTATGGGTTTGTAACTCGTGAGTGCATCATTACTGTGTTATAATGTAGTTAGTACATAACAAGGTCTCACGTATGAGTTTCTAACTCCAGAGTGCATCATTACTGTGTTATAATGTAGTTGGTACATACAAGGTCTCTCTTCTGGGTGTGTAACTCGTGAGTGCATCATTACTGTGTTATAATGTAGGTGGTACATACAAGGTCTCACTTATGGGTTTGTAACTCGTGAGTGCATCATTAGTGTGTTATAATGTAGTCAGTAGATACAAGGTCTCACTTATTGGTTTGTAACTCGTGAGTGCATCATTACTGTGTTATGAAGTAGTTGGTACATACAAGGTCTCAATTATGGGTTTGTAACTCGTGAGTGCATCATTACTGTGTTATAATGTACTTGGCATATACTAGGTCTCACTTATGGGTTTGTAACTCATGAGTGCATCATTGCTTTGTTATAATGTAGTTGGAACATATAAGATCTCCCTTGTGGGTTTTTAAATGGTAAGTGCATCATTCCTGTGTTTTAATGTAGTTGGTACTTACAAGATTTCACTTATGAGTTTGTAACTCGTGAGTGCATCATTACTGTGTTATGAAGTAGTTGGTACATACAAGGTCTCAATTATGGGTTTGTAACTCATGAGTGCATCATTACTGTGTTATAATGTAGTTGGCAGATACAAGGTCTCACTTATTGGTTTGTAACTCATGAGTGCATCATTACTGTGTTATAACATTGTTGGTACATACAAGGTCTCACTTATGGGTTTTTAACTCGTCAATGCATCATTACTGTGTTATAAGGTAGTTGGTATATACTTGGTCTCACTTATGGGTTTGTAACTCGTGAGTGCATCATTACTGTGTTATAATTTTGTTGGTATATACAAAGTCTCACTTATGGGTTTGTAACTCATGAGTGCTTCATTACTGTGTTATAATATAGTTGGTACTTACAAGGTCTCACTTATGGGTTTGTAACACGTGAGTGCATCATTACTGTGTTATAATGTAGATGGTACATACAAGGTATCACTTATGGGTATGTAACTCGTGAGTGGATCATTACTGTGTTATAATGTAGTTGGTACATACAAGGTCTCACTTATGGGTTTGTAAATCGTGAGTGCATCATTACTCTCTTATAATGTAGTTGATACATACAAGGTATCACTTATGGGTATGTAACTCGTGAGTGGATCATTACTGTGTTATAATGTAGTTGGTACATACAAGGTCTCACTTATGGGTTTGTAAATCGTGAGTGCATCATTACTCTCTTATAATGCAGTTGGTACATACAAGGTCTCACTTATGGGTTTGTAACTCGTGAGTGCATCATAGCTGTGTTTATAATGTAGTTGGTACATACAAGGTCTGACTTATGGGTTTGTAACTCTTGAGTGCATCATTACTCTGTTATAATGTAGTTGGTACATACAAGGTCTCACTTATGGGATTATAGCTCATGAGTGCATCATTACTGTGTTATAATTTTGTTGGTACATACAAGGTCTCACTTATGGGTTTGTAAGTCATGAGTGCATCATTACTGTGTTATAATGTAGTTGGTACATACAAGGTATCACTTATGGGTATGTAACTCGTGAGTGGATCATTACTGTGTTATAATGTAGTTGGTACATACAAGGTCTCACTTATGGGTTTGTAAATCGTGAGTGCATCATTACTCTCTTATAATGTAGTTGATACATACAAGGTATCACTTATGGGTATGTAACTCGTGAGTGGATCATTACTGTGTTATAATGTAGTTGGTACATACAAGGTCTCACTTATGGGTTTGTAAATCGTGAGTGCATCATTACTCTCTTATAATGCAGTTGGTACATACAAGGTCTCACTTATGGGTTTGTAACTCGTGAGTGCATCATAGCTGTGTTTATAATGTAGTTGGTACATACAAGGTCTGACTTATGGGTTTGTAACTCTTGAGTGCATCATTACTCTGTTATAATGTAGTTGGTACATACAAGGTCTCACTTATGGGATTATAGCTCATGAGTGCATCATTACTGTGTTTTTATTTTGTTGGTACATACAAGGTCTCACTTATGGGTTTGTAAGTCATGAGTGCATCATTACTGTGTTATAATGTAGTTGGTACATACAAGGTCTCACTTATGGGTTTGTAACTTGTGAGTGCATGATTACTGTGTTATAATGTAGTTGGTACATACAAGGTCTCACTTATGGGTTTGTAACTCGTGAGTGCATCATTACTCTGTTATAATGCAGTTGGTACATACAAGGTCTCACTTATGCATTTGTAACTCATGAGTGCGTCATTACTGTGTTATAATGTAGTTGGTACATACTAGGTCTCACTTATGGATTTCTAAATTGTGAGTGCATCATTACTGTGTTATAATGTAGTTGGTACATACAAGGTCTCACTTATGGGTGTGTATCTCATAAGTTCTTCATTACTGTGTTATAATGTAGTTGGTACATACAAGGTTTCACCTGTGGGTTTGCAACTCGTTAGTGCATCTTTACAGCCTCACTTATGGGTTTATAACGCATGAGTGCATCATTACTGTGTTATAATGTAGTTGGTACATACAAGGTCTCACATGTGGGTTTGTAACTCGTGAGTGCATCATTACTGTGTTATAATGTAGTTGGTATATACTAGGTCTCACTTATGGGTTTGTAACTCGTGAGTGCATCATTACTGTGTTATAATGTAGTTAGTACATACAAGGTCTCACTTATGGCTGTGTAACTCATAAGTGCATCAATACTGTGTTCTATTGTAGTTGGTACATACAAGGTCTCCCTTATATGTTTGTAACTCGTGAGTGCATTATTACTTTGTTATAATGTAGTTGGTACATATAAGATCTCCCTTATGGGTTTTAACTTGTATGTGCATCGTTCGTGTGTTATAATGTAGTTGATACATACAAGGTCTCACTTATGAGTTTGTAACTCGTGAGTGCATCATTAATGTGCTATAATGTATTTGGTACATATAAGGTCTCATCTGTACGTTTGTAACTCGTGAATGCATCGTTACTGTGTTATAATGTAGTTGGTACATACAAACTCTCACTTATGGGTGTGTATCTCATAAGTGCATCATTATTGTGTTATAATCTAGATGGTACATACAAGGTCACACTTATGGGTGTGTATTTCATAAGTGCTTCATTACTGTGTTATAATGTAGATGGTACGTACAAGGTCTCCCTGTGGTTATGTAACTCGTGAGTGCAGCATTACTGTGCTATAATGTAGTTGGTACATACCAGGTCTCACTTATGGGTTTGTAACTCATGAGTGCGCCATTACTGTGTTATAATGTAGTCGGTAGATACAAGATCTCACTTTTTTTTTTGTAACTCATGAGTGCATCATTACTGTGTTATAATGTAGTTGGTACATAGAAGGTCTCTCTTATGGGTTTGTAACTAGTGAGTGCATCATTACTGTGTTATAATGTAGTTGGTATATACTAGGTCTCACTTATGGGTTTGTAACTCGTGAGTGCATCATTACTCTGTTATAATGTAGTTGGTACATACAAGGTCTCACTTATGGGTTTGTAACTCGTGAGTGCATGATTACTGTGTTATAATGTAGTTGGTACATACAAGGTCTCACTTATGGGTTTGTAACTCGTGAGTGCATCATTACTCTGTTATAATGCAGTTGGTACATACAAGGTCTCACTTATGCATTTGTAACTCATGAGTGCATCATTACTGTGTTATAATGTAGTTGGTACATACTAGGTCTCACTTATGGATTTGTAACTCGTTAGTGCATCATTACTGTGTTATAATGTAGTTGGTACATACAAGGTCTCACTTATGGGTTTGTAACTCGTGAGTGCGTCATTACTGTGTTATAATGTAGTCTGTAGATACAATGTCCCACTTATGGGTTTCTAAATTGTGAGTGCATCATTACTGTGTTATAAGGTTGCTGGTATATACTTGGTCTCACTTATGGGTTTGTAACTCGTGAGTGCATCATTACTGTGTTATAATGTAGTTGGTACATACAAGGTATCACTTATGGGTATGTAACTCAGGAGTTGATTATTACTGTGTAATAATGTAGTTGGTACAGTCAAGGTCTCACTTTTTGGTTGTTAACTCATAAGTGCATTATTACTGTGTTATAGTGTAGTTGTAATATACACGGTCTCACTTATATGTTTGTAACTCATAAGTGCATCATTACTGTGTTATAATGAAGTTGGTACATATAAGGTCTCACTTATGGGTTTGTAACTCATAAGTGCATCATTACTGTGTTATAATGTAGTTGGTAGATACAAGGTCTCACTTATGGGTTTGTAACTCGTGAGTGAAACATTACTGTGTTATAATGTAGTTGGTATATGCAAGGTCTCACTTATGGGTTTGTAACACCTGAGTGCATCATTACTGTGTTATAATGTAGTTGTTAGATACAGAGTCTCACTTATGGGTGTGGAACTCGTGAGTGCATATTACTGTGTTATAATGTAGGTGGTACATACAAGGTCTCACTTATGGCATTGTAACTCATGAGTGCATCATTACTGTGTTATAATGTAGTTGGTACATACAAATCTCACTTATGGATTTGTAACTTGTGAGTGCATCATTACTGTATTATAATGTAGTTGGCACAACAAGGTCTCACTTTAGGCTGTATAACTCATAAGTGCATCAATACTGTGTTCTAATGTAGTTGGTATATACAAGGTCTCACTTTTGGGTTTGTAACTTGTGAGTGCATCATTACTGTGTTATAATGTAGTTGGTACACACAAGGTCTCACTTATGAGTTTGTAACTCATGAGTGCATCATTACTGTGTTATAATGTAGTTGGTACATACAAGGTCTCACTTATGGGTTTGTAACTCATGAGTGCATCATGACTTTGTTATAATGTAGTTGGTTCATATAAGATGTCACTTATGGGTTTTTTAACTAAGTGCATCATTCCTGTCTTATAATGTAGCTGGTACATACAAGGTCTCACTTATGGATTTGTAACTCGTTAGTGCATCATTACTGTGTTATAATATATTTGGTACATACAAGGTCTCGCCTGTGGGTTTGTAACTCGTGAGTGCATCGTTACTGTGTTATAATGTAGTTGGTACATACTAGGTCTCACTTATGGGTTTGTAACTTGTGAGTGGATCATTACTGTGTTATAATGTAGTTGGTACATACAAGGTTTCACCTGTGGGTTTGCAACTCGTTAGTGCATCTTTACAGCCTCACTTATGGGTTTATAACTCATGAGTGCATCATTACTGTGTTATAATGTAGTTGGTACATACAAGGTCTCACATGTGGGTTTGTAACTCGTGAGTGCATCATTACTGTGTTATAATGTAGTTGGTACATACAAGGTATCGCTTATGGGTATGTAACTCGTGAGTGGATCATTACTGTGTTATAATGTAGTTGGTACATACAAGGTCTCACTTATGGGTTTGTAAATCGTGAGTGCATCATTACTCTCTTATAATGCAGTTGGTACATACAAGGTCTCACTTATGGGTTTGTAACTCGTGAGTGCATCATTACTGTGTTATAATGTAGTTGGTACATACAAGATCTCACTTATGGGTTTGTACCTCATGAGTGCATCATTACTGTGTTATAATGTAGTTGGCAGATACAAGGTCTCACTTATTGGTTTGTAACTCATGAGTGCATCATTACTGTGTTATAATGTTGTTGATGCATACAAGGTCTCTCTTATGAGTTTGTAACTAGTGAGTGCATCATTACTGTGTTATAATGTAGTTGCTATATACTAGTTCTCACTTATGGGTGTGTATCTCATAAGTTCTTCATTACTGTGTTATAATGTAGTTGGTACATACAAGGTTTCACCTGTGGGTTTGCAACTCGTTAGTGCATCTTTACAGCCTCACTTATGGGTTTATAACTCATGAGTGCATCATTACTGTGTTATAATGTAGTTGGTACATACAAGGTCTCACTTATGGGTTTGTAAATCGTGAGTGCATCATTACTCTCTTATAATGTAGTTGGTACATACAAGGTATCGCTTATGGGTATGTAACTCGTGAGTGGATCATTACTGTGTTATAATGTAGTTGGTACATACAAGGTCTCACTTATGGGTTTGTAAATCGTGAGTGCATCATTACTCTCTTATAATGCAGTTGGTACATACAAGGTCTCACTTATGGGTTTGTAACTCGTGAGTGCATCATTACTGTGTTATAATGTAGTTGGTACATACAAGATCTCACTTATGGGTTTGTACCTCATGAGTGCATCATTACTGTGTTATAATGTAGTTGGCAGATACAAGGTCTCACTTATTGGTTTGTAACTCATGAGTGCATCATTACTGTGTTATAATGTTGTTGATACATACAAGGTCTCTTATGGGTTTGTAACTAGTGAGTGCATCATTACTGTGTTATAATGTAGTTGCTATATACTAGTTCTCACTTATGGGTTTGTAACTTGTGAGTGCATCATTACTGTGTTATAATGTAGTTGGTACATACAAGGTCTCACTTATGGGTTTTTAACTCGTCAATGCATCATTACTGTGTTATAAGGTAGTTGGTATATACTTGGTCTCACTTATGGGTTTGTAACTCATGAGTGCATCATTACTGTGTTATAATTTAGTTGGTATATACAAAGTCTCACTTATGGGTTTGTAACTCATGAGTGCTTCATTACTGTGTTATAATATAGTTGGTACTTACAAGGTCTCACTTATGTGTTTGTAACTCGTGAGTGCATCATTACTGTGTTATTATGTAGTTGGTACATACAAGGTATCACTTATGGGTATGTAACTCGTGAGTGGATCATTACTGTGTTATAATGTAGTTGGTACATACAAGGTCTCACTTATGGGTTTGTAAATCGTGAGTGCATCATTACTCTCTTATAATGTAGTTGGTACATACAAGGTATCACTTATGGGTATGTAACTCGTGAGTGGATCATTACTGTGTTATAATGTAGTTGGTACATACAAGGTCTCACTTATGGGTTTGTAAATCATGAGTGCATCATTACTCTCTTATAATGCAGTTGGTACATACAAGGTCTCACTTATGGGTTTGTAAGTCATGAGTGTATCATTACTGTGTTATAATGTAGTTGGTACATACAAGGTCTCACTTATGGGTTTGTAACTCGTGAGTGCATCATTACTGTGTTATAATGTAGTTGGTACATACAAGGTCTCACTTATGGGTTTGTAACTCGTGAGTGCATCATTACTCTGTTATAATGTAGTTGGTACATACAAGGTCTCACTTATGGGTTTGTAACTCATGAGTGCATCATGACTTTGTTATAATGTAGTTGGTTCATATAAGATGTCACTTATGGGTTTTTTAACTAAGTGCATCATTCCTGTCTTATAATGTAGCTGGTACATACAAGGTCTCACTTATGGATTTGTAACTCATTAGTGCATCATTACTGTGTTATAATATATTTGGTACATACAAGGTCTCGCCTGTGGGTTTGTAACTCGTGAGTGCATCGTTACTGTGTTATAATGTAGTTGGTACATACTAGGTCTCACTTATGGGTTTGTAACTTGTGAGTGGATCATTACTGTGTTATAATGTAGTTGGTACATACAAGGTCTCACTTATGGGTGTGTATCTCATAAGTTCTTCATTACTGTGTTATAATGTAGTTGGTACATACAAGGTTTCACCTGTGGGTTTGCAACTCGTTAGTGCATCTTTACAGCCTCACTTATGGGTTTATAACTCATGAGTGCATCATTACTGTGTTATAATGTAGTTGGTACATACAAGGTCTCACATGTGGGTTTGTAACTCGTGAGTGCATCATTACTGTGTTATAATGTAGTTGGTACATACAAGGTCTCACTCATGGGTTTGTAACTCGTGAGTGAAACATTACTGTGTTATAATGTAGTTGGTATATGCAAGTTCTCACTTATGGGTTTGTAACACCTGAGTGCATCATTACTGTGTTATAATGTAGTTGTTAGATACAGAGTCTCACTTATGGGTGTGGAACTCGTGAGTGCATATTACTGTGTTATAATGTAGGCGGTACATACAAGGTCTCACTTATGGCATTGTAACTCATGAGTGCATCATTACTGTGTTATAATGTAGTTGGTACATACAAGGTTTCACTTATGGATTTGTAACTTGTGAGTGCATCATTACTGTATTATAATGTAGTTGGCACAACAAGGTCTCACTTTAGGCTGTATAACTCATAAGTGCATCAATACTGTGTTCTAATATAGTTGGTACATACAAGGTCTCACTTTTGGGTTTGTAACTTGTGAGTGCATCATTACTGTGTTATAATGTAGTTGGTACATACAAGGTCTCACTTATGAGTTTGTAACTCATGAGTGCATCATTACTGTGTTATAATGTAATTGGTACATACAAGGTCTCACTTATGGGTTTGTAACTCATGAGTGCATCATGACTTTGTTATAATGTAGTTGGTTCATATAAGATGTCACTTATGGGTTTTTTAACTAAGTGCATCATTCCTGTCTTATAATGTAGCTGGTACATACAAGGTCTCACTTATGGATTTGTAACTCGTTAGTGCATCATTACTGTGTTATAATATATTTGGTACATACAAGGTCTCGCCTGTGGGTTTGTAACTCGTGAGTGCATCGTTACTGTGTTATAATGTAGTTGGTACATACTAGGTCTCACTTATGGGTTTGTAACTTGTGAGTGGATCATTACTGTGTTATAATGTAGTTGGTACATACAAGGTCTCACTTATGGGTGTGTATCTCATAAGTTCTTCATTACTGTGTTATAATGTAGTTGGTACATACAAGGTTTCACCTGTGGGTTTGCAACTCGTTAGTGCATCTTTACAGCCTCACTTATGGGTTTATAACTCATGAGTGCATCATTACTGTGTTATAATGTAGTTGGTACATACAAGGTCTCACATGTGGGTTTGTAACTCGTGAGTGCATCATTACTGTGTTATAATGTAGTTGGTATATACTAGGTCTCACTTATGGGTTTGTAACTCGTGAGTGCATCATTACTGTGTTATAATGTAGTTAGTACATACAAGGTCTCACTTATGGCTGTGTAACTCATAAGTGCATCAATACTGTGTTCTATTGTAGTTGGTACATACAAGGTCTCCCTTATATGTTTGTAACTCGTGAGTGCATTATTACTTTGTTATAATGTAGTTGGTACATATAAGATCTCCCTTATGGGTTTTAACTTGTATGTGCATCATTCCTGTGTTATAATGTAGTTGATACATACAAGGTCTCACTTATTGGTTTGTAAATCATGAGTGCATCATTACTGTGTTATAATGTAGTTGGTAGACACAAGGTCTCATGTATGGGTTTGTAACTCATGAGTGCATCATTACTGTGTTATAATGTAGTTGGTACATATAAGGTCTCACTTATGGGTTTGTGACTCGTCATTGCATCATTACTGTGTTATAAGGTAGTTAGCATATACTAGGTCTCACTTATGGGTTTGTAACTCGTGAGTGCATCATTACTGTGTTATAATGTAGTTAGTACATAACAAGGTCTCACTTATGAGTTTCTAACTCCAGAGTGCATCATTACTGTGTTATAATGTAGTTGGTACATACAAGGTCTCTCTTCTGGGTGTGTAACTCGTGAGTGCATCATTACTGTGTTATAATGTAGGTGGTACATACAAGGTCTCACTTATGGGTTTGTAACTCGTGAGTGCATCATTAGTGTGTTATAATGTAGTCAGTAGATACAAGGTCTCACTTATTGGTTTGTAACTTCGTGAGTGCATCATTACTGTGTTATGAAGTAGTTGGTACATACAAGGTCTCAATTATGGGTTTGTAACTCGTGAGTGCATCATTACTGTGTTATAATGTACTTGGCATATACTAGGTCTCACTTATGGGTTTGTAACTCATGAGTGCATCATTGCTTTGTTATAATGTAGTTGGAACATATAAGATCTCCCTTGTGGGTTTTTAAATGGTAAGTGCATCATTCCTGTGTTTTAATGTAGTTGGTACTTACAAGATTTCACTTATGAGTTTGTAACTCGTGAGTGCATCATTACTGTGTTATGAAGTAGTTGGTACATACAAGGTCTCAATTATGGGTTTGTAACTCATGAGTGCATCATTACTGTGTTATAATGTAGTTGGCAGATACAAGGTCTCACTTATTGGTTTGTAACTCATGAGTGCATCATTACTGTGTTATAACATTGTTGGTACATACAAGGTCTCACTTATGGGTTTTTAACTCGTCAATGCATCATTACTGTGTTATAAGGTAGTTGGTATATACTTGGTCTCACTTATGGGTTTGTAACTCGTGAGTGCATCATTACTGTGTTATAATTTAGTTGGTATATACAAAGTCTCACTTATGGGTTTGTAACTCATGAGTGCTTCATTACTGTGTTATAATATAGTTGGTACTTACAAGGTCTCACTTATGGGTTTGTAACTCGTGAGTGCATCATTACTGTGTTATAATGTAGTTGGTACATACAAGGTATCACTTATGGGTATGTAACTCGTGAGTGGATCATTACTGTGTTATAATGTAGTTGGTACATACAAGGTCTCACTTATGGGCTTGTAAATCGTGAGTGCATCATTACTCTCTTATAATGTAGTTGATACATACAAGGTATCACTTATGGGTATGTAACTCGTGAGTGGATCATTACTGTGTTATAATGTAGTTGGTACATACAAGGTCTCACTTATGGGTTTGTAAATCGTGAGTGCATCATTACTCTCTTATAATGCAGTTGGTACATACAAGGTCTCACTTATGGGTTTGTAACTCGTGAGTGCATCATAGCTGTGTTTATAATGTAGTTGGTACATACAAGGTCTGACTTATGGGTTTGTAACTCTTGAGTGCATCATTACTCTGTTATAATGTAGTTGGTACATACAAGGTCTCACTTATGGGATTATAACTCATGAGTGCAACATTACTGTGTTATAATTTTGTTGGTACATACAAGGTCTCACTTATGGGTTTGTAAGTCATGAGTGCATCATTTCTGTGTTATAATGTAGTTGGTACATACAAGGTCTCACTTATGGGTTTGTAACTCGTGAGTGCATGATTACTGTGTTATAATGTAGTTGGTACATACAAGGTCTCACTTATGGGTTTGTAACTCGTGAGTGCATCATTACTCTGTTATAATGCAGTTGGTACATACAAGGTCTCACTTATGCATTTGTAACTCATGAGTGCATCATTACTGTGTTATAATGTAGTTGGTACATACTAGGTCTCACTTATGGATTTGTAACTCGTTAGTGCATCATTACTGTGTTATAATGTAGTTGGTACATACAAGGTCTCACTTATGGGTTTGTAACTCGTGAGTGCGTCATTACTGTGTTATAATGTAGTCTGTAGATACAATGTCCCACTTATGGGTTTCTAAATTGTGAGTGCATCATTACTGTGTTATAAGGTTGTTGGTATATACTTGGTCTCACTTATGGGTTTGTAACTCGTGAGTGCATCATTACTGCGTTATAATGTAGTTGGTACATACAAGGTATCACTTATGGGTATGTAACTCAGGAGTTGATTATTACTGTGTAATAATGTAGTTGGTACAGTCAAGGTCTCACTTTTTGGTTGTTAACTCATAAGTGCATTATTACTGTGTTATAGTGTAGTTGTAATATACACGGTCTCACTTATATGTTTGTAACTCGTAAGTGCATCATTACTGTGTTATAATGAAGTTGGTACATATAAGGTCTCACTTATGGGTTTGTAACTCATAAGTGCATCATTACTGTGTTATAATGTAGTTGGTAGATACAAGGTCTCACTTATGGGTTTGTAACTCGTGAGTGAAACATTACTGTGTTATAATGTAGTTGGTATATGCAAGGTCTCACTTATGGGTTTGTAACACCTGAGTGCATCATTACTGTGTTATAATGTAGTTGTTAGATACAGAGTCTCACTTATGGGTGTGGAACTCGTGAGTGCATATTACTGTGTTATAATGTAGGTGGTACATACAAGGTCTCACTTATGGCATTGTAACTTATGAGTGCATCATTACTGTGTTATAATGTAGTTGGTACATACAAATCTCACTTATGGATTTGTAACTTGTGAGTGCATCATTACTGTATTATAATGTAGTTGGCACAACAAGGTCTCACTTTAGGCTGTATAACTCATAAGTGTATCAATACTGTGTTCTAATGTAGTTGGTATATACAAGGTCTCACTTTTGGGTTTGTAACTTGTGAGTGCATCATTACTGTGTTATAATGTAGTTGGTACACACAAGGTCTCACTTATGAGTTTGTAACTCATGAGTGCATCATTACTGTGTTATAATGTAGTTGGTACATACAAGGTCTCACTTATGGGTTTGTAACTCATGAGTGCATCATGACTTTGTTATAATGTAGTTGGTTCATATAAGATGTCACTTATGGGTTTTTTAACTAAGTGCATCATTCCTGTCTTATAATGTAGCTGGTACATACAAGGTCTCACTTATGGATTTGTAACACGTTAGTGCATCATTACTGTGTTATAATATATTTGGTACATACAAGGTCTCGCCTGTGGGTTTGTAACTCGTGAGTGCATCGTTACTGTGTTATAATGTAGTTGGTACATACTAGGTCTCACTTATGGGTTTGTAACTCGTCAGTGGATCATTACTGTGTTATAATGTAGCTGGTACATACAAGGTCTCACTTATGGGTGTGTATCTCTTAAGTTCTTCATTACTGTGTTATAATGTAGTTGGTACATACAAGGTTTCACCTGTGGGTTTGCAACTCGTTAGTGCATCTTTACAGCCTCACTTATGGGTTTGTAACTCATGAGTGCATCATTACTGTGTTATAATGTAGTTGGCACATACAAGGTCTCACATGTGGGTTTGTAACTCGTGAGTGCATCATTACTGTGTTATAATGTAGTTGGTATATACTAGGTCTCACTTATGGGTTTGTAACTCGTGAGTGCATCATTACTGTGTTATAATGTAGTTGGTACATACAAGGTCTCACTTATGGCTGTGTAACTCATAAGTGCATCAATACTGTGTTCTATTGTAGTTGGTACATTCAAGGTCTCCCTTATATGTTTGTAACTCGTGAGTGCATTATTACTTTGTTATAATGTAGTTGGTACATATAAGATCTCCCTTATGGGTTTTAACTTGTATGTGCATCGTTCCTGTGTTATAATGTAGTTGATACATACAAGGTCTCACTTATGAGTTTGTAACTCGTGAGTGCATCATTAATGTGTTATAATGTATTTGGTACATACAAGGTCTCATCTGTACATTTGTAACTCGTGAATGCATCGTTACTGTGTTATAATGTAGTTGGTACATACAAACTCTCACTTATGGGTGTGTATCTCATAAGTGCATCATTATTGTGTTATAATGTAGATGGTACATACAAGGTCACACTTATGGGTGTGTATTTCATAAGTGCTTCATTACTGTGTTATAATGTAGATGGTACGTACAAGGTCTCCCTGTGGGTATGTAACTCGTGAGTGCAGCATTACTGTGTTATAATGTAGTCGGTAGATACAAGATCTCACTTATTGGTTTGTAACTCATGAGTGCATCATTACTGTGTTATAATGTAATTGGTACATAGAAGGTCTCTCTTATGGGTTTGTAACTAGTGAGTGCATCATTACTGTGTTATAATGTAGTTGGTATATACTAGGTCTCACTTATGGGTTTGTAACTCGTGAGTGCATCATTACTGTGTTATAATGTAGTTGGTACATACAAGGTCTCACGTATGGGTGTGTAACTCATAACTGCATCAATACTGTGTTCTATTGTAGTTGGTACATACAAGGTCTCCCTTATGTGTTTGTAACTCATGAGTGCATTATTACTTTGTTATAATGTAGTTGGTACATATAAGATCTCCCTTATGGGTTTTTAACTGGTAAGTGCATCATTCCAGAGTTATAATGTAGTTGGTACATACAAGGTCTCACTTATGAGTTTGTAACTTGTGAGTGCATCATTACTGTGTTATAATGTATTGGGTGCATACAAGGTCTCACCTGTGGGTTTGTAACTTGTGAGTGCATCGTTACTGTGTTATAATGTACTTGGTACATACAAAGTCTCACTTATGGGTGTGTATCTCATAAGTGCATCATTACTGTGTTATATTGTAGTTGGTACATAGAAGGTCTCACCTGTGGGTTTGTAACTCGTGAGTGCATCTTTACTGTGTTATAATATAGTTGGTACATACAAGGTCTCACTTATGGGTTTGTAACTCATGAGTGCATCATTACTGTGTTATAATGTAGTTGTTACATACAAGGTCTCACTTATGGGTTTATAACTCATGAGTGCATCATTACTGTGTTATAATGTAGTTGGTACATACAAGGTCTCACTTATGGGTTTGTAACTCATGAGTGCAGCATTACTCTGTTATAATGTAGTTGGTACATACAAGGTCTCACTTATGGGTTTATAACTCATGATTGCTTCATTACATTGTTATAATGTAGTTGGCATGTACAAGGTCTCACTTATGGGTTTGTAACTTGTAAGTGCATCATTACTCTGTTATAATGCCGTTGGTACATACACTGTCTCACTTATGCATTTGTAACTCGTGAGTGCATTATTACTGTGCTATAATGTAGTTAGTATATACTAGGTCTCACTTATGGGTTTGTAACTCGTGACTGCATCATTACTGTGTTATAATGTAGTTGGTACATACAAGGTCTCACTTATTGGTTTGTAAATCGTGAGTGCATCATTACTGTGTTATAATGTAGTTGGTAGACACAAGGTCTCACGTATGGGTTTGTAACTCATGAGTGCATCATTACTGTGTTATAATGTAGTTGGTACATATAAGGTCTCACTTATGGGTTTGTAACTCGTCATTGCATCATTACTGTGTTATAAGGTAGTTAGCATATACTAGGTCTCACTTATGGGTTTGTAACTCGTGAGTGCATCATTACTGTGTTATAATGTAGTTAGTACATAACAAGGTCTCACTTATGAGTTTCTAACTCCAGAGTGCATCATTACTGTGTTATAATGTAGGTGGTACATACAAGGTCTCACTTATGGGTTTGTAACTCGTGAGTGCATCATTGCTGTGTTATAATGTAGTCAGTAGATACAAGGTCTCACTTATTGGTTTGTAACTCGTGAGTGCATCATTACTGTGTTATGAAGTAGTTGGTACATACAAGGTCTCAATTATGGGTTTGTAACTCGTGAGTGCATCATTACTGTGTTATAATGTACTTGGCATATACTAGGTCTCACTTATGGGTTTGTAACTCATGAGTGCATCATTGCTTTGTTATAATGTAGTTGGAACATATAAGATCTCCCTTGTGGGTTTTTAAATGGTAAGTGCATCATTCCTGTGTTTTAATGTAGTTGGTACTTACAAGATTTCACTTATGAGTTTGTAACTCGTGAGTGCATCATTACTGTTATAATGTATTTGGTACATACAAGATCTGACCTGTGGGTTTGTAACTCGTGAGTGCATCGTTACAGTGTTATAATGTAGTTGGTACATACAAGGACTCACCTGTGGGTTTGCAACTCATGAGTGCATCATTACAGTGTTATAATGTAGTTGGTACATGCAAGGTCTCACTTATGAGTTTGTAACTCCTGAGTGCATCATTACTGTGTTATAATGTAGTGGGGAGATACAACATCTCACTTATTGGTTTGTAACTTGTGAGTGCATCATTACTGTGTTATAATGTAGTTGGTACGTACAAGGACTCACCTATGGGGTTGTAACTCATGAGTGCATCATGACTTTGTTATAATGTAGTTGGTACATATAAGATGTCACTTATGCGTTTTTAACTAAGTGCATCATTCCTGTCTTATAATGTAGTTGGTACATACAACATATGACTTATGGGTTTGTAACTCGTTAGTGCATCATTACTGTGTTATAATATATTTGGAACATACAAGGTCTCGCCTGTGGGTTTGTAAATCGTGAGTGCATCGTTACTGTGTTATAATGTAGTTGGTACATACCAGGTCTCACTTATGGGTGTGTATCTCATAAGTGCTTCATTACTGTGTTATAATGTAGTTGGTGCATACAAGGTTTCACATGTGGGTTTGTAACTCGTTAGTGCATCCTTACGGTCTCAATTATGGGTTTGTAACTCGTGAGTGCATCATTACTCTGTTATAATATTGTCAGTAGATACAAGGTGTCACTTATTGGTTTGTAACTCATGAGTGCATCATTACTGTGTTATAATGTAGTTGGTGCATACAAGGTCTCACATGTGGGTTTATAACTCTTGAGTGCATCATTACTGTGTTATAATGTAGTTGGTATATACTAGAGCTCACTTATGGGTTTGTAACTCGTGAGTGTATCATTACTGTGTTATAATGTAATTGGTACATACAAGGTCTCACTTATAGGTGTGTAACTCATAAGTGCATCAACACTGTGTTCTAATGTAGTTGGTACATACAAGGTCTCCCTTATGTGTTTGTAACTCGTGAGTGTATTATTACTTTGTTATAATGAAGTTGGTACATATAAGATCTCACTTATGGGTTTTATCTTGTATGTGCATCGTTCCTGTGTTATAATCTAGTTGATACATACAAGGTCTCAGTTATGAGTTTGTAACTCGTGAGTGCATCTTTACTGTGTTATAATGTAGTTGGTACATACAAGCTCTCACTTATGGGTGTGTATCTCATAAGTGCATCATTACTGTGTTATAATGTAGTTGGTACATACAAGGTCACACTTATGGGTGTGTATTTCATAAGTGCTTCATTACTGTGTTATAATGTAGTTGGTACGTACAAGGTCTCACCTGTGGGTGTATAACTCATGAGTGCAGCATTACTGTGTTATAATGTAGTTGGTAAATACCAGGTCTCACTTATGGGTTTGTAACTTGTGAGTGCACCATTACTGTGTTATAATGTAGTCGCTAGATACAAGATCTCACTTATTGGTTTGTAACTCATGAGTGCATCATTACTGTGTTATAATGTTGTTGATACATACAAGGTCTCTCTTATGGGTTTGTAACTAGTGAGTGCATCATTACTGTGTTATAATGTAGTTGGTATATACTAGTTCTCACTTATGGGTTTGTAACTCGTGAGTGCATCATTACTCTGTTATAATGTAGTTGGTACATACAAGGTCTCACTTATGGGTGTGTAACTCATAAGTGCATCAATACTGTGTTCTATTGTAGTTGGTAGATACAAGGTCTCCTTTATGTGTTTGTAACTGGTGAGTGCATTATTACTTTGTTATAATGTAGGTGGTACATACAAGGTCTCACTTATGAGTTTGTATCTCGTCAGTGCATCATTACTGTGTTATAATGTATTGGGTACATACAAGGTCTCACTTCTGGGTTTGTAACTCATGAGTGCATTATTACTGTGTTATAATGTAGTTGGTACATACAAGTTCTCACTTATGGCTGTGTATCTCATAAGTGCATCATTACTGTGTTATAATGTAGTTAGTACATAGAAGGTTTCACCTGTGGGTTTGTAACTCGTGAGTGTATCTTTACTGTGTTATAATGTAGTTGGTACATACAAGGTCTCACTTATGGGTTTGTAACTCGTGAGTGCATCATTACTCTGTTATAATGCAGTTGGTACATACAAGATCTCACTTATGCATTTGTAACTCATGAGTGCATTATTACTCTGCTATAATGTAGTTAGTACATACTAGGTCTCACTTATGGGTTTGTAACTCGTGACTGCATCATTACTGTGTTATAATGTAGTTGGTACATACAAGGTCTCACTTATGGGTTTGTAAATCATGAGTGCATCATTACTGTGTTATAATGTAGTTGGTAGATACAAGGTCTCACTTATGGGTTTGTAACTCAGGAGTGCATCATTACTGTGTTATAATGTAGTTGGTACATATAAGGTCTCACTTATGGGTTTGTAACTTGTCATTGCATCATTACTCTGTTATAAGGTAGTTAGCATATACTAGGTCTCACTTATGGGTGTGTAACTCGTGAGTGCATCACTACTGTGTTATAATGTAGGTGGTACATACAAGGTCTCACTTATGGGTTTGTAACTTGTGAGTAAATCATTACTGTGTTATAATGTAGTCGGTAGATACAAGGTCTCACTTATTGGTTTGTAACTCGTGAGTGCATCATTACTGTGTTATAATGTACTTGGCATATACTAGGTCTCACTTATGGGTTTGTGACTCATGAGTGCATCATTACTTTTTTATAATGTAGTGGTACATATAAGATCTCCGTTGTGGGTTTTTAACTGGTAAGTGCATCATTCCTGTGTTATAATGTACTTGGTACATACAAGATCTCACTTATGAGTTTGTCACTCCATTACTGTATTATAATGCATTTAGTACATACAAGATCTCACTTATGGGTTTGTAACTTGTGAGTGCATCATTACTGTGTTATAATGTAGTTGGTACATACAAGGTCTCACCTGTGGGGTTGTAACTCATGAGTGCATCATTACTGTGTTATAATGTAGTTGGTGCATACAAGGTCTGACTTATGGGTGTGTATCTCATGAGTGCATCATTACAGTGTTATAATGTAGTTGGTACATGCAAGGTCTCACTTATGGGTTTGTAACTCGTGAGTGCATCATTACTGTGTTATAATGTAGTTGGTAGATACAAGGTCTTACGTATTGGTTTGTAACTCATGAGTGCATCAATACTGTGTTCTGTTGTAGTTGGTACATACAAGGTCTCACTTATCGGTTTGTAACTCGTGAGTGCATCATTACTGTGTTATTATGTAGTTGGTACATACAAGGTCTCACTTATGGGTTTGTAACTCGTGAATGCATCATTACTTTGTTATAATGTAATTGGTACATATAAGATCTCCCTTATGAGTTTTTAACTGGTAAGTGCATCATTCCTGTGTTATAATGTAGTTGGTACATACAAGTTCTCACTTATGGGTTTGTAACTCGTGAGTGCATCATTACTGTGTTATAATGCAGTTGATACATACAAGGTCTCATTTGTAACTCATAGGTTAGGTTCATAGGTTCATGGTAGGCTATCTGCCCTGGGGCATTTATAAGCCTAGCCCGATTGTGTTTGGCTTATGCCACCCCTTGATTTGAGTATACTGTGCCCTATTTAAAGTTTAGTTTACTATGCCTCTGTCTAATAGTGACTGTAATGCATTTGGTACATACAAGGTCTCACCTGTGGGTTTGTAACTCGTGAGTGAATCTTTACTGTGTTATAATGTAGTTGGTACATACAAGGTCTCACTTATGGGTTTGTAACTCATGAGTGCATCATTACTGTGTTATAAGGTAGTTGGTATGTACTACTTCTGACTTATGGGTTTGTAACTCGTGAGTGCATCATTACTGTGTTATAATGTAGTTGGTACATAGTAGGTCTCACTTATGGGTTTGTAACTCGTTAGTGCATCATTACTGTGTTATAATGTAGTTGGTACATACAAAGTCTCACTTATGGGTTTGTAACTTGTGAGTGCATCATTTCTATATTATAATGCAGTTGGTATATACAAGGTCTCACTTATGGGTTTGTAACTCGTTAGTGCATCATTACTGTGTTATAATGTAGTTGGTACATACAAAGTCTCACTTATGGGTATGTAACTCGTGAGTGGATCATTACTGTGTAATAATGTAGTTGGTACATTCAAGGTCTCACGTATAGGTTTGTAACTCGTCAGTACATATATTATGTTATAATGTAGTTGGTACATACAAGGTCTCACTTTTTGGTTTGTAACTCATAAGTGCATTATATATGTGTTATAGTGTATTTGGAATGTACAAGGTCTCACTTATGGGTTTGTAACTCGTGAGTGCATCATTACTGTGTTATAATGAAGTTGGTACATATAAGGTCTCACTTATGGGTTTGTAACTCATAAGTGCATCATTACTGTGTTATAATGTAGTTGGTACATTCAGGGTCTCACTTATGGGTTTGTAACTCGTGAGTGAATCATTATTGTGTTATAATGTAGTTGGTATATGCAAGGTCTCACTTATGGGTTTGTAACTCCTGAGTGCATATTACTGTGTTATAATGTAGTTGGTACATACAAGGCCTCACTTATGGGTTTGTAACTCGTGAGTGCATCATTACTATGTTATAATGTAGTTGGCACATACAAGGTCTCACTTTAGGCTGTGTAACTCATAAGTGCATCATTACTGTGTTATAATGTAGTTGGTACATACAAGGTCTCACTTATACGCTTGTAACTTGTGAGTGCATCTTTACTGTGTTATAAGGTAGTTGGTACATACAAGGTCTCTCTTATGGGTTTGTAACTCGTAAGTGCATCATTACTGTGTTATAATGTAGTTGGTACATACAAGGTCTCACTTATGGGTTTATAATTCGTGAGTGCATCATTACTATGTTATAATGTAGTTGGTACATACAAGGTCTTACTTATGGGTTTGTAACTTGTGAGTGCATCATTACTCTGTTATAATGTAGTTGGTACATACAAGGTCTTACTTATGGGTTTATAACTCATGAGTGCATCATTACTGTTTTATAATGTAGTTGGTACATACTAGGTCTCACTTATGGGTTTGTAACTCGTGAGTGCATCATTACTGTGTTATAATGTAGTTGGTACATACAAGGTCTCACTTATGGGTCTGTAACTCATGAGTGCATCATTACTGTGTTATAATGTTGTTGGTACATACAAGGTCTCACTTATGGTTGTGTAACTCATAAGTGCATCAATACTATGTTCTAATGTAGTTGGTGCATACAAGGTCTCACTTATGCGTTTGTAACTCGTGAGTGCATCATTACTGTGTTATAATGTAGTTGGTACATACAAGGTCTCACTTATGGGTTTGTAACTCCTGAGTGCATCATTACTGTGTTATAATGTAGTTGGTACATACTAGGTCTCACTTATGGGTTTGTAACTCGTGAGTGCATCATTACTGTATTATAATGTAGTTGGTACATACAAGGTCTCACTTATGGGTTTGTAACTCATGAGTGCATCCTTATTGTGTTTTAATGTAGTTGGTACATACAAGGTCTCACTTATGGGTGTGTATCTTATAAGTGCATCATTACTGTGTTATAATGTAGTTGGTACATACAAGGTCTCACCTGTGGGTTTGTAACTTGTGAGTGCATCATTAGTGTATTGTAATGTAGTTGGTACATACAAGGTCTCACTTATGAGTTTGTAACTCGTGAGTGCATCATTACTGTGCTATAATGTAGTTGTTACATACATGGACTCACTTATGGGTTTGTAACTCCTGAGTGCATCATTACTGTGTTATAATGTAGTTGGTACATACAAGGTCTCTCTTATGGGTTTGTAACTCGTGAGTGCATCATTACTCTGTTATAATGTAGTTGGTACATACTAGGTCTCACTTATGGGTTTATAACTCATGATTGCATCATGACTGTGTTATAATGTAGTTGGTACATACAAGGTCTCACTTATGAGTGTGTATCTCATAAGTGCATCATTACTGTGTTATAATGTAGTTGGTACATACAAGGTCTCACCTGTGGGTTTGTAACTCGTGAGTGCATCATTATTGTGTAATAATGTAGTTGGTACATACAAGGTCTCACTTATAGGTCTGTAACTCATGAGTGCATCATTACTGTGTTATAATGTATTTGGTACATACCAGGTCTCAACTGTGGGTTTGTAACTCTTGAGTGCATCGTTACTGTGTTATAATGTAGTTGGTACATACAAGTTCTCACTTATGGGTGTGTATCTCATAAGTGCATCTTTACTGTGTTATAAGGTAGATGGTACATACAAGGTCTCACTTAGGGCTTGGTAACGCGTGAGTGCATCATTACTGTGTTATAATGTAGTTGGTACATTCAAGGCTCACTTATGGGTTTATAATTCGTGAGTGCATCATTACTGTGTTATAATGTAGTTGGCACATACAAGGTCTCTCTTATAGGTTTGTAACTCGTGAGTGCATCATTACTGTCTTATAATGTAGATGTTACATACAAGGTCTCACTTATTGGTTTGTAACTCGTGAGTACATCATTACTCTGTTATAATGTAGTAGGTACATACAAGATCTTACTTATGGGTTTATAACTCATGAGTGCATCATTACTGTGTTTTAATGTAGTTGGTACATAGTAGGTCTTACTTATGGGTTTTTAACTCATGAGTGCATCATTACTGTGTTATAATGTAGTTGGTACATACAAGGTCTCACTTATGGGTTTGTAACTCATGAGTGCATCATTACTGTGTTATAATGTAGTTGGTAGATACAAGGTCTCACTTATGGGTTTGTAACTCGTGAGTGCATCATTACTGTATTATAATGTAGTTGGTACATACAAGGTCTCACTTATGGGTTTTTAACTCATCAGTGTATCATTACTGTGATATAAGGTAGTTGGTACATACAAGGTCTCACTTATGGTTGTGTAACTCATAAGTGCATCAATACTGTGTTCTAATGTAGTTGGTACATACAAGGTCTCACTTATGGGTTTGTAACTCGTGAGTGCATCATTACTGCGTTCTAATGTAGTTGGTACATACAAGGTCTCACTTATGAGTTTGTAACTCGTGAGTGCATCATTACTGTGTTATAATGTAATTTTTACATACATTGACACTTATGGGTTTGTAACTCCTGAGTGCATCATTACTCAGTTATAATGTACTTGGTACATACAAGTTCTCACTTATGGGTGTGTATCTCATAAGTGCATCATTACTGTGTTATAATGTAGTTGGTACATACAAGGTCTCACCTGTGGGTTTGTAACTCGTGAGTACATCTTTACTGTGTTATAAGTTAGTTGGTACATACGAGGTCTTTCTTATGGGTTTGTAACTCATAAGTGCATCAATACTGTGTTATAATGTAGTTGGTACATACAAGGTCTCACTTATGGGTTTATAATTCGTGAGTGCATCATTACTGTGTTATAATGTAGTTGGTACATACAAGGTCTCACTTATGAGTTTGTAACTCATGAGTGCATCATTACTGTGTTATAATGTAGTTGGTACATACAAGGTCTCACTTATGGGTTTGTAACTCGTGAGTGCATCATTACTGTGTTATAATGTAGTTGGTACATAAAGGTCTCACTTATGGGTTTGTAACTAATGAGTGCATCATTACTGTGTTTTAATGTAGTTGGTACATACAAGGTCTCACTTATGGGTGTGTATCTTATAAGTGCATCATTACTGTGTTATAATGTAGTTGGTACATACAAGGTCTCACCTGTGGGTTTGTAACTCGTGAGTGCATCATTAGTGTGTTGTAATGTAGTTGGTACATACAAGGTCTCACTTATGGGTTTGTAACTCGTGAGTGCATCATTACTGTGTTATAATGTAGTTGGTACATACAAGGTCTCTCATATGGGTTTGTAACTCGTCAGTGCATCATTACTGTGTTATAATGTAATTGGTACATACAAGGTTTCACTTACAGGTTTGTAACTCATGAGTGCATCATTACTGTACTGTGTTATAATGTAGTTGGTACATACAAGGTCTCACCTGTGGGTTTGTAACTCGTGAGTGCATCGTTACTGTGTTATAATATAGTTGGTATCTTATTCTTTTGTAAAATGCTATGTTGAGTTTAAAATGGGTAGCAAAATCGTTAATGTTTTTCTTTTTATTTGGTTGATTATTACTTTTGGTTTTTGTAAAAACAAAATCTGTTTTACTTTTAATTTTCTTTATTAATATTCCAAACCTGACTTTGCCTCTTCATTTCTTCTACTACCATCTTTTCTTCCTTCATCCTCTACTACCTCCTCAACCTTCGCCATTACTCCTTGATAGATAATCCACTTCTGGACCTTGGTTAGTATTTGGCTAACTGCCCTTGCGAGCCATTTTAAGCCTAGCCAATGATCCCTTGTGTGACTCAAAACCTGCACCTTGTGCTTGTAAGGCAAACACCTTAACCATTAGGCCACCCTCCCAACTGTTATAATTGCTATTTGAGTTTTTATCAAATTGTATATGTCATTTTGGAGCTTTTCGCCCTGGGCCTCCGCTGAAAATGGGTACTTTTTGGCCCAGTGGACCTTCCCAGTAAACAAATGCAATAAATAAATAAATTAAATAAATAAATAAATAATATGCTGGATCATTCCCCATGTCATCATTGAAAATGAAGTAAAACCCAGATGATGTGTGAGTAATCAAAATATATACTATATATGGTTATTTGTGCCTAGATCGCTGACCAACTACAATGACAAACACTACATCCACTGCAAAAGTTTGAATCTAAATCCACCCTCATTATATATATCAACTCTGAGATCCCAAAGAAGTGAGGAAAGGGCAAAATCCCACTTCGCACTGTATAGCGACCAGCACACAAAGATACATTGATATAGAGCCAGATAAATAACTAGAGAGATAGATATAGATTGTTACACTTACATCCATAAATTTATTTATTTGTGTGACACTTCAGGAAGGTACAGTGGATATAAAAAGTTTACACACCCCTGTTAAAATGCCAGGTTTTTGTGATATAAAAAAATGATACCACAATAAATCATTTCAAAGCTTTTCCCACCTTTAATGTGACTTATAACCTATGCAATTCAATTAAAAAAAAAACGAATCTGTTAGGGGAGAAATATAAAAAATAAAAAAATGTACAGTAAGATGGTTGCATAAGTGTGCACACCCTTAAACTAATACTTTATTGTGTGTGCACACCATTAAACTAATTCTTTGTTGAAGCATCTTTTGATTTAATTACAGCATTCAGTCTTCTTGGGTAGGAGTCCATCAGCATGGCACATCTTGACCTGACAATATTTGCACACACACTTCCTTGCAAAATTGCTCCAAATCTGTCAGAATCCGATGGCATCTCTTGTGCACAGCCCTCTTCAGGTTACCCCACAGATTTTCTATTTGATTTAGGTCTGGGCAATGGGTGGGCCATTCCAAAACTTTAATTTTCTTTTGGTGAAGCCATTCTTTTGTTGATTTGAATGCATGCTTGGGGTCAGTGTCATGTTGAAAGGTGAAATTCATCTTCATCTTTAGCTTTCCAGCAAATGCCTAAAGATTTTGGGCCAAAAGTGACTGGTGTTTGGAACTGTTCATAATTCCCTCCACTTTGACTAAAGCCATTCCAGCTGAAGAAAAGCAACCCCAAAGCATGATACTGCCACCACCATGCTTCACCGTGGGGATGGTGTTCTATTTTGGTGATGTGAAGTGTTTTTGCACCAAACATACCTTTTGGAATTGTGGCCAAAAAGTTCAACCTTGGTCTCATCAGACCATAACAAGTTTTCCCACATGCTTTTGGGAGACTTGATGTATTGTTTTGCAAATTTTAGCTGGGCCTGGATAGTTTCCTGTGTAAGAAAAGGCTTCCATCTTGCAACCCTATCCCATAGTCCAGACATAGGGAGAATACGGGAGATCATTGTCACATGTAGTACACAGCCAGTACTTGCCAGAAATTCCTGCAGCTCCTTCAATGTTGTTGTATGTTTCTTGGCAGCCTCCCTGATCAGTTTTTGTCTTGTCTTTTCATCAATTTTGGAGGGACATCCAGTTCTTTGCAACATCACTGTTGTCCCATGTTTTCTCCACTTTTTGATGACTGTCTTCACTGTGTTCCATGGTATATCCATTGCTGTGGAAATGTTTTTGTACCCTTCTCCCGACTGATACCTTTCAACAATGAGATCCCTTTGATGCCTTGTAAGCTCTCTGCCAACCATGGCTTTTGCTGTAGCAAGCAACTGAGTAAATGTCAGGAAAATCCTACTAGGGCAGCTGAACTTTATTTTGGGGTTAATCAGAGTCTCTTTAATTGATGGCAGGTGTGTAACCAAGAAAAGTGAATGCTGTAATTAAATCAAAAGGTGCTTCAACAAAGTATTAATTTAAGGGGTGCACACTTGTGCAACCAGCATATTGTACGTTTTTTTATTTTTTTTATATTTTACTTGTTTGTTTTTCAATTGAATTGTACAGGTTATAGGTCACATTAAAGGTGGGAAAAGTTTTGAAATGATTTATTGTGGTCTCATTTTTTATATAAAAAAACCTGGCATTTTAACAGGGGTGTGTTAACTTTTTATATCCACTGTATAATATTCCACATTACAGTGGAGTTATACAAACTGGTTTTAAACAGCAAAATATTCTGAACTTTAGGGATAGGGTAAGACACTGTTGGACAAGGTCACGAAAGATATGTTGTACAGTGACTGAGCCAGTGGTGCAGATGATGGTCCTTTTGGGGGGGGGGGCCCTCAATATTGTGCATGTAGAAGAATAAGGTTACTGGAATGGGTGGTAAGGGAGCTCAAGAGATTTGTGGGAACTGGGGTATGGGCAGATGGGTGGAAATGACAAAGGGCAGAAAATTCTTAGGTTCATAGGTTGCCACTAGGTGATGGACCATTTAAGTCTTTTTAAAACTAATCACTTCACTCCCAGGGGTGCATCCAACCTGTTTCTTCACCTAAGACTTGAATCAATGCATTCAGAGAAGGAGCAAGGTGAGGTGAAGTGAGGAAGAAGAGTAGACTGACCAAGGAAAGATAAGCAAGGAACAAGTAGAGAATGGTAGGTAGGATCGAGCCATAGGGAAACAGGATGGTAGGTAGGACTGAGCCATAGTGAAACAGGATGGTAGGTAGGACCAAGCCATATGGAAACAGGATGGTAGGTAGGACTGAGCCATAGTGAAACAGGATGGTAGGTAGGACCAAGCCATATGGAAACAGGATGGTAGGTAGGACTGAGCCATAGTGAAACAGGATGGTAGGTAGGACCAAGCCATATGGAAACAGGATGGTAGGTAGGACTGAGCCATAGTGAAACAGGATGGTAGGTATGACTGAGCCATAGGGAAACAGGATCGTAGGTAGGACCAAGCCATATGGAAACAGGATGGTAGGTAGGACTGAGCCATTGGGAAACGGGATGGTAGGTAGGACAAAGCCATATGGAAACAGGATCGTAGGTAGGACCAAGCCATATGGAAACAGGATGGTAGGTAGGACTGAGCCATTGGGAAACGGGATGGTAGGTATGACCGAGACATAGGGAAACAGGATGGTAGGTAGGACTGAGCCATAGGGAAACAGGCAAGGTACTAGTAGAGAAGGACAGACAGGAACTAAGATGAGGGAAGGTAGATAGAAGACAGGTAGGGAATGGTAGGCAACAATCATAAAGGAGGAAGAAGGGAGCAGGAAATTGGTGCCCACTATGGATACAGAACAGAAAAGAGAAAATGCAGGAGAAGGAGGAGAGAAGGGAAGAGCAGGAGAAGAAGAAGGCCAAATAGAATAAGAGAAGACAGAGCCAGGATTGGAAAGCAGTGACAGCTGTTATATAAATGAGGCAGCTTGTGAGATAGGGAATGACAAGGGTGGGAGGATGCTACAATTAAAGTGAGAAAAGCTGCAGGTAGCAAGAATAGTGACATGGAGCAGGAAGCAAGGAAGTAAGAAAGAGCCAGGGAGGTTGCAGATAAGAAAAGTGTAATGATGGAGTACTGAATCACATATGGAATTAAAAGGCTTGGCTAAAGAGAGACCATAATGGCTTAGACTTAGGAAGAACTGAGAAGAAGCAACCAAGATGACCGCCAAGGGGAGGGTGAGCACATGTTGTGGTGCATTTAAGCACCAATGACCTATTAAATTAGATGGCTAAGTCAGTAGAAATAAGAGCCATGCAGATGGCAGAGAGGGATCCCACCACAGAAGATCGAAGATCACATTCTCTGAAGTGTTACCTAGATCAGAAAATGTCATCCTTGTGCTGAGGAAGGTCAAAATCAGAGAATATAATAACTGGTTGCAGCACTGGACAAGGATGACAGGTGTGGTGCTGTAAGGAGGAAGGATTAAGACTGGCAGAGAGGCCACCTTTATGCCAGTGATAGGCTCCATCTTTACACAGAGAGGGCATCAATTCTCAAAGCTGTGTTAGAAAGCTACACCTCTGTGATTATACTTTTAAATTAAGATGGAAGAGTTGAAGGGTTGTCATGGAAACAGAACAAAGGGATAATCTGTGAGGCACTAGGCAGAAGGAGAAAATGAACAAAAAAAATTGTAGAGGAAAAAATAAGGATGACTCGGAGCATGTCTGGGTGGTACTAATGTGCAGAATGAGGAGAACGGGAAGGAAAAATGACAGCAGCATGCAGGGATGTAGGAGGGGAAGATAGCCATTGCTGGTAACAAGGAAACATTGGCCAGTGACAGAAGAGAGTGAGGCATTAAGCTTCTAAGGTAAAGGTTAATTACAGGTGAGAGAGGGATAGAACGAAAGGAGAGCGGCAAGCTGTGTAAAAGAGGCCATCAGTTGTGAGGTTATTGAAAAGGAGGAGGAAAACCACCCCATGATGGGGTTAAAGAACAGGGAGGAGCTCCATCCCATAATGGGGTGAAAGAACAAGGGGGAGCACCATCCCATAATAGGGTAAAAGAAAAGGTGGAAACACCATCCCAAGAGGGGATGAAGGAGTAGGGAGGAATACCAGCCCATAATGGGGTAAAGGAGCAGGGAGGAACACTACCCCATAATGGGGTAAAAGAACAGGCGGGAGCACCACTCCATGAGGAGGTAAAGGAGCAGGGAGGAACACCATCCTATAATGGGGTAGAGGAGCAGGGAGGAACACCACTCCATAACAAAGTAAAGGAAAAGAGAACCCCCATGAAGGGGTAAAAGAGCAGGGAGGAAAACCACTGCAATATGGGGATAAAGGAGCAGGAAAGAACACCACCCCTTGACAGGGTAAAGGAACTGGAAGGGACGCACACTTGCAGTTAAAGTAATGGAAAGAGGGAATGCTGGTGTGTCCATAATATATTATTGCCCTTGATAGGTCAAGGGATGAAGTTGAAATTCTTAGGGATAAAATAAAAGAAATGGTAAGAGGAGAAGAGGAGTTATAATTTGGAGGGGGGGGGGGTCTGACTGTGCCAGGATCATGCTGGGGAATCCTGAGTTCCAGGATATAGAAAAAATGGCTGGTAACTGAGGTGTCTGACCCTGAGGGGATTATCTAGCTGTCTGGAACTATACCACAAAAGGTAGTATTGTGGATGTTATCTTAAACAAAGAGAAAGAGGAGGCCAGAGACTGAAGGCACTGCTGACTAATACTAATCATGATACTTTATGATTTAGAGTGGGTAGAGGAGTAACAAATAAAGGACAGAGATAACAGTGTGACATTTCAATGAGAGATTATGGTGAACTGAGAAAAAAGTTGTAAATGAGTTAAAATATGGGACTCAAGTCAACGGTTTGAATATGATATGGAAAAGGATTAGGGATCGAGTAGGCAAGGTTATGGAAAAGGATTTGAGAAACAGACAAAATTAGATAATTAGGAAAAAGCTGCCCTGATTATGTGGGAATGTAAAACTAATAGTAAAAAGGGTAAAGAAGAGGTAAAAGGAAGGAGGTGGAGGAGGCAAGCAGAAGGCCAACAAAAGAGGTCAAGAAGCAAAGGCCCATGTCAAAAAACAGTTCATAGAAAGAGTCAAAAAAGGGTAAAAATATGTTTTTAGGTATACTGCTGAAAGGAGGAAGGGACGTACAAACCTGACTAGACTGGGAAAGAATGGCAGAGAGATTACAGAAAACAGGGAAAAAGCAAAAGAGAAAGCAATGGGTGGGTACTGTGCTGGATGACAGGAAAGGCAGAGTTGGAAGAGCAGTAGATGGACACTGGGATATAGAGAAAGTAGGAGAGGGAAGTGTATGCACAAAGGCTAGATGGGCCACTTCAGCAAATCCACAGGAATTTGGCTGGAGTTCTGACAAATACCCTTACAGCAATCTTTTGCAGACCACTGTCCATTATAGAACTTTCTCAGAGCAAGAAGATTGCAAGTGTGGCACCACTATGCAATGGGGTAGAGGGAAAAATTTGGAGACACACTGGCCCATTCGCTTAACAGCATTTACCTGGAAATTCATTTATTAAATCCCAAGACAAAGGTTAGTATTCACAGAAACAGCAGTTTCTAGGATAGCAATTGGCAGGGATTTGTGGCCAGAAAGAATTGTCAGTTTGAAGTGATCCACTTCATTGGCTGGGTTACAAATGAACTTGACAGGACAGTTGTTTGTGGTAATTGTGGTTTACCTAGACTTCCTAAGACTACTGACTGAGTTTTAGACATTCATCTGACTGGATAACTGTGTGTTTGAAGGGTAGGACACACTGGGGTTTGATAAGATGGATGAAGTGAGGGGTAAAAGAATGTGACTAGTAGAGAATCATAGATATTTACCTTGGATCCAGCACTCTTTGTGATGTTTGCATTGGGCATATCTGAGGGAAAAGAGAACAGGATCAGCATATTCACTGATGACACTAAGATAGTTATAGCACTGGATGGCAGGGGAGAAGTGTAAACAAAGCATTGTAAAGGTATACCAAATGCATAGGAAGATGGCGGTTAAAGCTCACTGAAGAGAAATACAGAGCACAGCATTACCATGATGCATGATATCAGTTAAGATCAGTAGAACTGATGGCAAAAGAAAGGAAAATTATCTGGGGTATTAATCACACCTCGATATGTGGAGCCAGCAGCAAATAAAATGTCAGAGTGTATCCTAAGGGGATAAATTCCAGAAGCAAAGAGGTAGAGTGTATCCTAAGGGGATAAATTCCAGAAGCAAAGAGGTAACGATGCTACTCAGTTGGTCCTGTTCAGCCTGCAACTGCAATCCTCAAGGCCATATGAGAAAATTAACATTCATCTGCTATACAAAATCCATGGGAAAGCCACCAGAAAAATGTACAGGTACAGAAAATTGAGACTAAAGAAGCTAGATCTCTTCTCACATATATCAGGACATGTGGAAGGGTCATCATGAATGGGAAAGGCAAAGGATAGAGCTGCATTTAGGAAGTCTGGGACCTGGGCAAATAATTTGTTTTGGACACCCCCTTTTACAATTTCATCCCCATTTACCAAAACCCCCTTTGTGCATGCCCCTCTGACACTTAGACATGATATCACATACATTCTTGTTTTAACGATATTATTGTTACATCTTGTAAAATCACAAATTGCTCATGTTGCATTCCCCCACATGAAAACTCTGAAAGAGCGTAATGACCATCCAAGAAATGATAGAGCAGTGTTCACTTTAATGTTATGATAAAATTGGCACTTTTTATATAAACTTCAAAAAAGCAAAAAAAAAAAAAATTAAACAAGAACATTAAAGGTTAATCGCTTTCATCCTTAATCTATTAGGACTTCATCAGAACTATTTTGTCCTTTAAGAAAAACTGTTTTTATAAAAATGAACTGCTGTCACATGGCTTGATTACTCCAATCATTGATGTGTTTCTGTAGAAACTAAAATAAAACACCAGTTTGTGTTTAGTCATCACAAAACAATCCAGTTGAAATAAACTGTTTAAAAATAATGATGTATTCTTTAAATAAGTGTAAAATGTAAAGTTATAAGTAAAAAGAAGCAATTGTAAATAGTTAAATACTATTAAAACTGTAATTCTCATAATATTCATCCTGATAAAACTAGTAAAGAACAATATTAAACTTCTGTAGCATGTAAGAACATTGGGTCAAATGTAATATACGATCACATTTGTGTGTGTAATATATGGAATAAACATTTGATGTAAACAAGTGTATGTACTAAGACAATATTACAATTTAAAACAATCAGTGGTGTGATAAGAAGTATATGAAAATCAGACTAGAAAGGGGGAACTAAACTTGGTGAAGCATCCAGAGCATGTGTTCAGGATTTGACACACTTCATTATTGTGAATGGTAAATGAATATTACATTATGGAAAAAAATGGTGATGTAGTAAAAAATCTGTTTTGTAATGTCATATTGCAAAGGGAAGATTAGCCTGATAGAACATCACCAAACCATATATTTCGCAGTTTACTACATTTCATTTTCAATGCAGGTGTAATTGAAATATGTTTATTTAGTCCTGAGGAATCTGTGGCATTTAACTTTAGTTGCCATTTCAATTCTTTACATTCAATATTTTCCAGTTGCCTCCCCTTTCATCTTTAAGAATTATTTCTAAAATACAAAATTCAAACTTTTTATAAAATGTACATATCAATGAATGTTTGTACAATGCATTAGTGGTGTTTTTACTTTTAATATCATAGTTATATTCATACATCCTTTTCTGCAGGATCTGTTTATTCTTCCCCACATAAAAGGTGGGACAGTTTGTCTACTTTGCTAAGTAAATCACATCGCTTGCAGTTCCCTTTTATTAAATGAATCTCAATGTTTTTATAGCAATCTAGTGTTATGCTTGGTGTTTCCATAATATAACAGCATTGACTGCACAAACCACATTTTTGTCCCCATTTGTTATCATGATTAGTGAATTGATTGTGTTCTAAAAGTTTTTTAATGTTCATACCAGTTTTACATTTAAAATTTGGTTTATCCCCCCACCTTTCTGAAAATTTTGTCATCTGTCTTAAAAATACTGCAATTACTTTTAATGATGTTTTAACAGAATTATGTTGCCCATTGTATTCAAGTATCAAAGCATGTGAGAAGCTAAACATTTTACCGTTTATAGTTTTGGAGGTGACTGAAGTTGAAGGCTCAATATGAATAAGTGGGTGGTATTTAGTCCCCCAATTGTTTAAAGCTTGTTTCCTTACTATGTCAAGTAGCTTTTTCATGCTAGTCTGCCTCCAAAAACATGGTACAAATCGTTTTGTAGTCACTTTTGAAAACTCAGAGTTACAGCACATCCTTGCTGCTCTAACTAGTTCACCTTTAAATAAGTTTTTCTTAATACAATAAGGATGACTACTTTGAAAGTGTAAATATGTGTTTGAGAAAGTTGGTTTCCTATAAATAGTTGTTTCAAATCTGTTTGAAATAGTTTCTTTACAAATTCTTACATCTAAATACTTCATACAGTTGTGACCTATCTGGTGTGTAAACTTTAGAAATTGTGTCATGTTTACATAGGTAATAAATTCCAGACTTTTTTTCCTGAGGAGTAGTCCAAAAATAAATATGTCATCCAAGAACCTAGAATAACATTTCCAATTACTATTAAAACTGGAATTTATAATGTATTCATATTCCCAGCTGTACATTACCAAATTAGTATATACAGGGACACAGGCAGCACCCATAGCTACCCCCTTAAGTTGTCAGAAGTATTCTCCTTCAAAAAAATGAAGTTATTATTCAAAATTAATTCCATTAAATCCATGAGTAGTTTTATAAGCCTGTTTTCTAAACTAGTTAGTGTTAAAGCTGTGCAGAAATATCCAAGTCCCATGATTCCCATGATATGTGGTATGCAGCTGAATAACTTAGTCACTTCTACTGTCGAAAAAGTAACACACAAAAAATCTTGTTTAATCTTGTGTAAGAACTCCCATGAAACAGCCACATCTGTAAGGAGAATCCAAATCCCAGATATTTTTGTGTGCCTTTGGAATCTCAAAAGCAGATGGTATGAATGGATTTTTCTTACTAAGAAGTTCCTATTCTACAGGTGAGATGACTCCTTGTACTAAACAGTCCTCTAGAAACAAATCAGTCTCCCTGTATGCTATATGTATTTCGTTCTTTGATACTATTTCGTATTTGTCTTGCTCCTGAAGCATGTTGAAAATCTTGCTAATGTAATCTAGTTTATCCATAAACACAATTCCCCCTGCCTTGTCAAGTTTCATAACCCTTTAGTCTCTGCTTGATATAAGGCTTTGTACAATATATTTTCCTCCTCACTCAAATGACACGTGAAATTGCGAGGATTTATCCATGTTGTATAAATCTTTTTCACAACTTTTTTTTCAAATGTTACTACCAAAGGGTTTAAAGGAGGGTTGAAAGTACTTTTTTTCTTCGATAAAAAGTCAGTGTCATTTAAAATGTCCACTCATTCCTGAAGTTAAATAAAAAAATTAAGTTTTCTAGTGTAGAAATTTAGTTAAAGTGTCCCTAATGTCCATACATTTGTGGGGTACAAATTTAATTCCTTTACTGAACAAAGAGAAGTGACCATCCATGATTTCTATTGTGCTGTAATTGAAAATGTTAAAACCTCTAAAGCTAAGTAAAAGTATCATTATGTGAACTCTGGTATATTGTATGTAACTTGTTCAGTTATTTTTGGTTCCTTTGATTTTTTCCAGTAACTGCCCTCCATCTTGTTCCCCCTACATTTTCCACCCTCCCCAAATTCTCCACATCTGGTTGTTGAACCTCTTGAAAATGGTGGAGGTGGTGTGGGGAATTGTATGGGATGGGGGATGTTGTCCTTTCAAGCTTGATTTTCTAGTCTCTCGGATCTTCTTGGTAGTGTGTGAAATTCATCCAAACCCATATCTGAATTATGTGACAATCAGTATCATAACTACTGCTAACCTGAACCACTTCAAAAAACTACTTAAGACTTACCTGAATAGTAATTGGCTATGCCCAAGCTCTAGCCCTGGCTAAACCTCTTTACTCTTATCCATTAGTATCCCTGTCTTATTTCCTTTATCTTCTTACCCACCATCATACGTAATTATATTTTCTTTTTACCATTACATTCTCTCTCCTGTCGCCCCCCCCCGCAACTATCTTTATATCTCCTCGATCTATAACCACCACCTACTAAAAACCAAGACCTTTCTCTCTTCCCCTCACCTTACTTTAGCATACCTTCATTGTTACAGTGTTACATTGTTGCATTGCTCTCTTCCTCATACAGACATTCTTGTTTTACTAGCTCTACTCATCTGACCATATCTCCTTTCCATTGTTTCTCAAAATTCCTTCTCAACACTATCCTTTCTCTAGCTTATTGGATCTCCTCCTGTCTCTTCCCTCACATACCCTCACATTTTCTCCCTACTTATCTTTTCTGCTATCTCCTTTCCCCATTATGTTTTCCCCTCTTTTCTCACCTCTCTTCCATAATCCGCGTGACCTACATAATAGACCTTTTAAACTTTTACCTATACTTTACAAACCAATGTTCTAAATCTTCCAACTTGTATGGTCTATGTTTACTACAGGAAATACTATCCTAATATAAATCTTAAGTCTGTACCTATTGACCAAGATGATTTTTGAACTAATGTATGTAAATATGACTGTACTGTCCATCCATGTGCTATTATGGTCCCTTTCTAATGTTCTTATGCTAATGTGTTATACAACTGTAATCTTTGAGCTAGCATATGTAATTATGTCTCTACCATCCATCAAAGTGTTTTATGGTCTCTTCCAAATGTTAAAGACAAGTAGAATGCAAACAAATTAACCAAATAAGATCACAGAAGACAAGAGGACTGCAAACTCAAGCCACTGTTTATTATAGAAACACACAAGCGCTTTCATCTTATAACAACTTCAAAGACTTCATCAGATGTAACAACATAACATTCAAACTTGCTTTTAAAAGAATAAACAATCACATGGATGTCTTGGTAGGATGTACTCCTATGCATAAGCCATGTGGACCGAAGTCAAAGAGGTTATTCATGCTGAGCTACCTTTTCATCTCCTCAGTGAGAAATGATTGCAGATGGAATTTTGCGAAGCTACCCTATCTATGAGAAACGAACTTGCACCTCACTCTTTCTTTTAAACTGGTGTAGGATAAGTCTCTTTCTGGTCCTATGAAGTAACAGCAGACTTCAAGATACACTCTATAGGTTGGCCACATGGACAGTTCCTGGATTACTCTTACATGAATTCCTTGTATGGCTTATGCAATATCAGTTTTAAAGGCTATTAGCCTCTTCGGAACTTGACTCACTATTCCAGCATCACTCAGATCCATGAGGAATGTTCATGCTTGCTGTGCATTCTACATCCACATTCCTAAATCAAAGCTTCTGGTATTTCTGTAAGGCTCAGGCTAAATGTCTTCACTTCTTATTAATTTGTTAATCCACTTTAGGTAACCAAGTAAATGAGTTTAGCTTTCTTTTTATTGAGATGTGTTGCACATTAGTAAGTTATATCCAGCACTGCTATACCAAAGCACAGTTATCCTAATGGTTGGTTAAAAACAACATGGAAGCTTTACACAAGCAGGTTATATCATTATTACCTGCAATAATACTACTATGACTACTACTAATAATAATAACAATAATATGACATATCTGACATATTTTGCACAACTAAAATTTTCTCAGATAGGCATGTGACTCTGCTTCTTCTTATTTCCTTTCATTAGACAATAGCAAATCCCAGACAGCCCAGCACAGCATTACAGACATTCCTAGCACAAATTCCTTTATCCACCAGTTGGTAATACTTTACCTTTATACCTAATGTAGATGCACCTGGATAATTCTCAAATGTGTTAAATTATCTTCCAGAAATGGTTCTTGAACCTTGGTTAGGCACTTTAAGGTATCAACAGGAACCCTTTTATCTGTTAGTCATTTCATAGTATCAGCAGGAGCCCTTTTATCTGTTAGGCATTTCATGTTATCAGCACAGGCCATTTGCCAACACTACCCCAAAACATAAATTTAAGTAGAAACAAAGAGGTTCAGATCATTAGAGAGCATGTCAAATGACTAGGGTTTCAGTCTATGGACTATAGTCACTAGCAGGAAATATTTAAGTATTGTCCTCCAAAGACCTTCAGATATGCAGCCATTCAAGAACATGTGAGCTCAATCTGCCCTTGCGTCCTCCAAAGATCTAAAAGGATGTAGCCATTCAAGAACATGTGAGCACAATCTGCCCCTGTCTCTTCACATTCTTGGCACACACAGTCTGAAAATATGAATTTCTCATCTATAATTTTCAGGGTCCAGTGATGCCAGTTTAATATTGTAAACTGTAGAAACTCCAGTTTGAGAAGAACCTCACATTCCATAGCCATTTGCTTATCTCTTTGAGACATTCTCCACCACATTACAAACTTTCATGTTTCAGTGTAAACATCCTAGTTCTGTGCGTGTCATGCCCCCCTTGGATTGTAATCTATTACATATGAGTACTTTAAACATGTGATACTCTGATTTACATGTCAAAGATCATAGTGCGGTGACTACCGGTATGTGAGATTCAGTCAGAGTCATACCTGTCATAATATACTAACCTATTCACATATTTCATACAAGCATTTCTTTCCTCATTTCTAAATGGAGTTCCACACAGAAGTTTAGGCCCTTCCAGTGAGTTCATAAGTCCACTTTTCCCCATATACTATATTATTTTTTTAGTTAGCTATTTATCTGCTACTTATTAATTTATTTCCATTTGTTAAATGGGATAGCCCAGATGAGCTCAGAGAGTTCCTTTTCAGCAGAGATTCAGAGAAAGAAAGTCCCCAAAGGAATTCAGACATATTTAAAATAGTAATTGTTTACAAGACATAAGTGGAAAACTACACATAAACTTAATTGCATCTTTGCATGCTGTTTATAAATGCAGTTTGCATATACTGCAAGTGTCCCTATGCCATTAGCTCACAACACAATTGTTTATTGTCATCATAACTCAGTTGTCCAGATTTTCACAAAATCTCCAGATTTTGCCCCCTATTTTTAGTCTTTTCCCTCAGAAAATTTGTGATTTTCTGATAAATCAGAGGGGATTGAAGTCACTAAATAATGACAGAAATTTGAGTTTCAGATTTCATATCCTTCAGAAAGTGCATGCTAATGCAAAATCTGTTATTCTAACAACTTTCTAAGTTTATATGATAAGTAGATTTAAACTCTGTCCTTATTTTTGGGCCTTTGTTCCCCCATTATTTTTGGCTTTGCCCAGATTTCTTGTGCTAAGAGGTTGAGAGGTATGACTGTCATTTGTTCTAAAAGGCAGGTGACCTAACTCCCACTGAGCCAACATCTCTATGTACAGGGCTGGACTTAGGTGAAATGGCGCCAAAGGCCTACTGTTTCACACCCTCCCCACCCCACACATGCCCTCCAGTCGTCCCCTATGTTCCCCCATCTTGGGCTCCCTATACCATGCACATTAATTTTTTTTTCTTTCTTTTCTCGTATTTTGTCTTACTCTTCAGATTTTTCAACTGCATTTTCAAGTTTTTTTTTTCTTTTTATGCAACATTTTCATCCATTGATGGGTTGAACAAAAATTATAATTAAAGTGATTGTGAGGAAAGTGAAAAAAATAATGATTACAGTAATGTATTCTGCTTTATTGCTTCTAAACAGTATATTGCCCCTACACAAGCTATATTCTTTGCACACCTCTGAGGTCTGTGAGAAAAGTAAAAGAAATAATGAAGAAGTAGAAAAAAGCACCAAAAGGTAAACTGCTGAAACAAAAAACACCATAGCAGGCTCCAAACCTTTTGTATAGTCCAGGTTATATGAAATAACTGTTGAAATATCACAGCACAAACAATTCCACCAGAAGTTTGGGATCCAAACCTTTTTTAATAGTCCAGGATATATGAGGAAACTGTTAAAATGCCACAGCACAACAATTCCACAAGAAGTTAAGCGCTTTCACTTAGGTCTATCCCAAGCTTCATCAGAACATGGAATAAAATCAGACACTTTTAAACAAATTCAAAAATTGTCAGCCAATAGTAACATCTCATGCATAATTAATTAAATAAATTCATTCCCCTGCATTATTTAAAGCCCCAGTAAAATATATGCTGTAGTAAACTCTTGTGTTAAAACAGTAGCAACCAAAATGAATACACATATTCTAGCTGCCATAATAAAATACCTGCTGTTATGAATCCTTTTAAAACAATAACAAACAAAGTGAATGCATATACTCTTCCCTTTTCTAAAGTTTAGCTGCCCTTAATTTAAGGACACTGTTAATACTAACATGATCATTCAGTCCCGTTTTTTTAGCTGAATCCAACCTAAGCTGCCAGTATAGTTCTTTAGAAAATACATAATAATGCAAAACTTGTTATTCTAGTAACTTTTTAACTTTATAGGAGCTGTATTTAAATTCTGTCCCTGTTTGTGGGCCTTTGCTCCCTCATTCTGTCTGGCTTTGTCCAGATATCTTGCACTGAGAGGTTGAGAGGTATGCCAGAAGCCAAGTTACGAAACGGATCCAAATTTATTGATCACACCAGAATAAAATTCACAAGTCGGGCGCTTTTGTCCTACTCTGGACTTACTCAGAGCTTGAATAACAATTAATTCCAAAGCTGCTTATATAATCCGCATAACAGTAATTAAACAATTAACTAATAAAATGGTTTATTCTACTATTTCATTAGTTAATTGTTTAATTACTATTATACGTTTCCTAACTTGGCTTCTGGGCTGACATGGATTTTATATTTCTGGTTCTTGTGTTCTTCTCTAAGTTTTGGCACACTCTTTTTGGTTAATGTTCAGTATCTGTGTAACATTATCATGAGTGGTTATATGAAGGAGACAAGTTCTTTCAGATGTATTAACTCAAATGAATGCAAAAGGTGATCTAATATTGCACTGAGATGGTTTCATCTGGAGCAGAGAAGATGAGTACAAGGATTTGTTTGTATGTTAATATAAACTGGCTTCAGGACAAAGAAAATAACTACAGTGCTAAACAAGATCAAAGAAAAAAACGTAGAGCCCTGCAGAATTGTATATTGAACTTCAGCTTTGACGGAGATGTTAGTTCCCCCTCTAATAATACTATGCCACCTATGCAAAAGGTAGTTGAAAAGTGGTCAATGTGTTTTTGATGAATGCCCAATGAAAGGAATATCCTTAGAAAACAGAAATTAATTTACTATATCAAAGGCCTTGAAAAAATCTAAGAACTTTGCTGTAAATACTTCTGCTGAGTTTGGTATGCAGGAAATCCGTAATTACGACTTGGGCTGTGGCATCGCAATTGTTATGCCTAAAGCAATGCTAAAAACTTACAGACTAGATTTTGATTTTATATGTGAATCAGTAGCTCTCTGTAAATTGTTTTCTCTAAAAGTCTGACCTGGAAATAATGCAGTATGTGTGAATATCGGAGTAGCGGTGTGATCCTAGCATTAAAAGTCATTGCACTCTATAGTGTCCTTATTAAAAGAGAGGCAGGTGAGCTAGTTCAAATACACCCAGATGTGAAAATCTGGCAAGTATTTGATCATTTCTGCAGGAATATGTACACATAATTAACAATAATTGGTTTAATTTCAGAAATATTATTTGATTTTATGTACACTTCCAAGCAAGTTCATATTTTTCTTGTATTTTGATGTTAGCACAGCAAATGTCCTTCCAATATTCAGTTATGCATTACTACATAAATAATTTTATGAAAACTCCAGCTATTTTAATGTCAGAAAAATACTTGAATGTGTCAAACTTATACATCAAAAAACAATCACATTTTGATTTTTATAGTCAGAGTTAGCTTTCAAGATTTACAGCACATTAGAATGAAGCAAACATGTATCTGTCAGATTAACAATGATTTACATCATGTAGAAATGTTTTATGAACATATTTAATTAATTGGATGTTGAAATAGACTTTAAAAGAGAACATGGGGAATATTAATGTGCCTTTTTGTAATACTGAGCTTTCAGTAAACTAATATAGTTTCTCATGGAGGAATCGATACTCAGTGCCCAACAAACCATTTCTGAGAGAAAAAAAAGAATAGGATTGTAATTGTGCAATTGTTTGTGCATCTAGAGGTTTACAAGGCACAACATTTGATATTCCTGAAAGATAGATTCAATTTAAACATTGCAGATTTAGAAGTAGCACTGCTAGGAATACCAGCTTAATTAAAGACAAGTGTAACTTATTTTTTCAGTTGAATCTTCTGCAAGTAAAATAAGTACACTTGTAATTTTTCTGCATCCCACAAACTGACCGTTCTTTTTGTGACTCATATGTTTCCGTTATACGACTGCTACATCTTTAATATACTGATGAAAGCCTTTTCTTTTGTATTTTTTTTTCCTTTGCCTTCTTAAGCTCACAGACACAGACGTCATGAGACTCTCCAGCCCTGTGACACCGAATATCCAGTTTTCGTGCATGAGACGACTATCAGAGAGGCCAATGGTATCATTGAATGTGGTGACTGTCAGAAGTAAGTAACTGGAGCTCCATTTATGTATAGCACCTGTACTTAGGATACATTTGGAAGGTGCAATAATAGTATTTACAGAGATAAACACAGAACAAAATACAAAGAGTGCTTATAACTATGGAGAGAATCTAATGAAACATACACGCAGTTATGTGTGGGTCTGGGAGGGTGGGTGTAAGTATGTGAAAGCATATAGGACATATGAAAGTCAACCAGATGTGCATGATGCCAGCTGTGTACACTGTTTTGTCAACTTTGAAATGCATAATTGCAAGCTACAGTCATTTATTGTTTGGTCAGCCTGCATGCTACAGTCAGTTATTGTTTGGTCAGCCTGCATGCTACAGTCAGTTATTGTTAAGTCAGCCTGCATGCTACAGTAATTTATTGTTTAGTCAGCCTGCATGCTACAGTCAGTTATTGTTTAATCAGCCTGCATGCTGCAGTCAGTTATTGTTTAGTCAGCCTGCATGCTGCAGTCAGTTATTGTTTGGTCAGCCTGCATGCTGCAGTCAGTTATTGTTTGGTCAGCCTGCATGGTACAGTCATTTATTGTTTGGTCAGCCTGCATGCTACAGTCATTTATTGTTTAGTCAGCCTGCATGCTACAGTCAGTTATTGTTTGGTCAGCCTGCATGCTGCAGTCAGTTATTGTTTAGTCAGCCTGTATGCTGCAGTCAGTTATTGTTTAGTCAGCCTGCATGCTGCAGTCAGTTATTGATTAGTCAGCCTGCATGCTGCAGTCAATTATTGTTTAGTCAGCCTGCATGCTGCAGTCAATTATTGTTTAGTCAGCCTGCATGCTGCAGTCATTTATTGTTTAGTCAGCCTGCATGCTACAGTCAGTTATTGTTCAGTCAGCCTGCATGCTGCAGCCAGTTATTGTTTAGTCAGCCTGCATGCTGCAGTCAGTTATTGTTTAGTCAGCCTGCATGCTGCAGTCAGTTATTGTTTGGTCAGCCTGCATGCTGCAGTCAGTTATTGTTTTGTCAGCCTGCATGCTGCAGTCAGTTATTGTTTAGTCAGCCTGCATGCTGCAGTCAGTTATTGTTTAGTCAGCCTGCATGCTACAGTCATTTATTGTTTGGTCAGCCTGCATGCTACAGTCATTTATTGTTTAGTCAACCTGCATACTACAGTCAGTTATTGTTTGGTCAGCCTGCATGCTGCAGTCAGTTATTGTTTAATCAGCTGTTATTGTTTGGTCAGCCTGCATGCTGCAGTCAGTTATTGTTTAGTCAGCCTGCATGCTGCAGTCAGTTATTGTTTAGTTAGCCTGCATGCTGCAGTCAGTTATTGTTTAGTCAGCCTGCATGCTGCAGTCAGTTATTGTTTAGTCAGCCTGCATGCTGCAGTCAGTTATTGTTTAGTCAGCCTGCATGCTGCAGTCAGTTATTGTTTAGTCAGCCTGCATGCTACAGTCATTTATTGTTTGGTCAGCCTGCATGCTACAGTCATTTATTGTTTAGTCAACCTGCATACTACAGTCAGTTATTGTTTGGTCAGCCTGCATGCTGCAGTCAGTTATTGTTTAATCAGCTGTTATTGTTTGGTCAGCCTGCATGCTACAGTCAGTTATTGTTTGGTCAGCCTGCATGCTACAGTCAGTTATTGTTTGGTCAGCCTGCATGCTGCAGTTAGTTATTGTTTAGTCAGCCTGCATGCTGCAGTCAGTTATTGTTTAGTTAGCCTGCATGCTGCAGTCAGTTATTGTTTAGTCAGCCTGCATGCTGCAGTCAGTTATTGTTTAGTCAGCCTGCATGATGCAGTCAGTTATTGTTTTGTCAGCCTGCATGCTGCAGTCAGTTATTGTTTAGTCAGCCTGCATGCTGCAGTCAGTTATTGTTTAGTCAGCCTGCATGCTACAGTCATTTATTGTTTGGTCAGCCTGCATGCTACAGTCATTTATTGTTTAGTCAGCCTGCATGCTACAGTCAGTTATTGTTTGATCAGCCTGCATGCTGCAGTCAGTTATTGTTTAGTCAGCTGTTATTGTTTGGTCAGCCTGCATGCTACAGTCAGTTATTGTTTGGTCAGCCTGCATGCTACAGTCAGTTATTGTTTGGTCAGCCTGCATGCTACAGTCAGTTATTGTTTGGTCAGCCTGCATGCTGCAGTCAGTTATTGTTTAGTCAGCTGTTATTGTTTGGTCAGCCTGCATGCTACAGTCAGTTATTGTTTGGTCAGCCTGCATGCTGCAGTCAGTTATTGTTTGGTCAGCCTGTATGCTGCAGTCAGTTATTGTTTAGTCAGCCTGCATGCTGCAGTCAGTTATTGTTTAGTCTGCCTGCATGTTGCAGTCAGTTATTGTTTAGTCAGCCACAGTATTTGTCTTTCTTATGAAGAATCACTTTGTGTTTTAGTCTTATTATCACGGTCATGTGATAATGCAGTTAGAATATACATGTGGGTGGGTATGGGGAGGCAAAGCTTCTATGTAGTCTTCTGCATTTTTTTATAGTTGTTTCATTTACAGTGTAAAGAAATGTATGCATTTTGTTACGTATTTAGATCACTGCCACTACAGTTTGTATTTTGCCACCAGCAATAACTCATTTTGTCTGGGCCTTCTTTTTCCCGCAGTTGTACAATGATAGAAATAATATGTGTATGTCTATATATATATATATATATATATATATATATATATATATATATATATATATATATATATATGGGAGTGGGAGGTAAAGTCCACCCCCCCCATATAAACACTTATTTATGTGTTAAGAGTTGTTACGCACTCCATTCATCCATTCATGCTCAATAGTTTACAGTTCTGATAAGTTGCTCTTTTGATTATTTTTTATTGATAACTGAATGTTTCTCATTTTTATATATACCTATATCTATCTATCTATCTATATATATATATATATATATATATATGTCTATGTGTGTGTGTGTATATATATATATATATATATATATATATATATATATATATATATATATATATATATATATATTACACATACATGGGTCTAGAACTATTCACTGAAAGCACATTTCACTGAAAGTCAAATGACTGTGCACAAATCACTGAAAGCTCAATTCACTGAAAACACAATTCACTGAAACACATTTTACTGAAAGTTATATATGGCCTTTTCCCTACTGTAGTGCAACCCTGGAGTTAGTATATATAATAAGGGGGGGGGGTGACCCCCCCCCACATAGTTTGGATATATATTATGTTCAGAAAAGAGTAATTTATTGGAATTGCAAGTATCCATGTATATAGTTCAAAATATTTAAAATAGGTGAGGGTGCCCCCCACACCCCCTTACTATATATATACTAACTCCAGGGTCATACTACAATGGGGAAAAGGCCATATATAACTTTCAGTGAATTGTGCACAGTCAAATGTGTTTCAGTGAAATGTGCTTTCAGTGAAGAGTCCTAGACCCATACATGGATAGAAATATTTTGCCACAATGTTGGATATGTCACTGTTTCATGTGACTATACTCACATCATGTTGTTCTTTGCTGGATTTGAGCAGCTCCCTATGCAAGTCCACAATTGAGAGAGCTGTGTATTAACCGCACATGCCACAGGCAAAGTCTTGCAACAAATGTGAGACAGAACATATCTGAAAGCATGACATGATCATTGCAGTGTGAAACAGTTGTTTGGACCGAAAGGGACTGAAATTAATGGAGGAAGCCCTCTCCCATTGTAACTGTACACATTAGAGCTGTGGTGGACGTCATTCATCCCAGCACTAGGGTCACACACACTCATACTACTCAGTCAGTGCTGGGTTTGAACACCCACCTACCTACAGGATATTGTATTGACCGCACGCATCACAGGAGAAGTCTTACTACAACTGTAAAGGCAATGACATTATCATTGTGTTGCAAAGTATATTCATGGCCCTAAACTGATTGAAAGAGTGATGTGAATTGTCTGCCCATGTCAATGTTTGCATGACAGTAGGTGTACACAACCATGTTTTGGATTATTCAGTCATCCCTGCAACTGTAGAAGCACACACACATGTACTCTCATGTCTTACAGACTCTACAAGCTCGAGAATTTTGTGTTATTTCCTGGAACTACAGACATCTTACTACAAGAATTAAATAAAGCACATTTCAGCAAATGGCTCATCAGTGTTTAACAATGCAGTTGTCCAGGCTAAAAGGGAGAGAAAGTAGTTGAAGAGCCCGCTATGGCTGTACATTTACACATCAGGTCTGTAGCTGTATCACTACCTACATGTAGATTTACACAGACACACAAACACACACTCTAATCAAAGTGAATCTATGGATTAGCATCTAGATTCAAACTGCCTACCTAAGATCCTGACAAACACAGTTGGCCCAAGAAAGGTAAATCCAAGACTAAGGACCAAAAACAACTTCCAGATGCAAACAACTATCAATTTAATACTTAAAAACAGTTGCCATTCTTTATTAGTACTTAAAAAATAGTTAAGCACTTTTGCTCAAACCATTGTACAGGACTTCATCAGAACTGCTGTGTTAAAAAACACACAAGGTATTTATAACCCTAATCATAAAAGGTCACCAATTACAACAATTAATTTGTAAAGCAATACTACCCTAAAAACCTGGGTAGCTTACAGTGTCAATACCTCAACACATTTACATACAATGATATCCATGCATAAGTAATTGATTAATGAAACATTAATACAAAATACTAAAAATACAGTTTGCAAATAATCTTAATTTTAACTGCTTAAATTTAAGAATGCTGTCAATGGATACCATTTAATTTAACCCAGGAAATCTATTAGCAGCAGTAATAAGTTACCATTTCAGTTCTAAGGCTTCCAGAAATAGTTTCCAGGGGCCCCCTCTCAGATCAACATAAACAGAATCCAATACTATAAATTTAAAATGATGATTTGCAAATTCAGTACAATGTTTAGCTAGGGCATTATGTGGGTTATTTTTCTTATCATCATATAGATGTTCATAAATACTTTCTTTTAACACTGTTTCATTTTTTCCTATATGGAACCCCGTGCAGAGTGGACAATGAGCTGTATATACTAGCCTTTTTGATTTAAAATTAAAGTAGCTCCCTCTTATTGGCCCATTCATTCCCATTAATGTCAACCTTATCACCTTTCGTAATATATTTACACTGCACCACACATATACTTACCCTTTTTGTTACCTCTGTGGTAACCCACATCAGGGAAATGTCTTCCCAACATGTTTTTGATATTCCTGCCCTTTTTATACACAGTCCTGGGTGCATTACCCAGGCTTCTACTCATATCATCATCTGTTCAAAAATATTCCAATTTTGACTGAAAACTTCTTTAATTTCTTTACAATCCACATTGTAGGTCAAAATAATTGCCCTATAGGAATACCAATCTTTGAATGTTGCTTGGAAAATTCAACATTGTTATCTAAAAGGAGAACTTAAATATCAAAACTTCTTTTCCTACTAACTTCATGGAATGTTTCATTTATTAAATGACTTGGGTAGCCCCTGACTAAAAACATTTCTTTTAATTTGATTATTTCCTTAGGAAATAACCTTTCTTCAGTTACCATTCTAGATGCATGAACCATTTGCCCCTGTAATTATTGCATTTTTCTGATTCAAAGGGTAGCAGCTAGAAAAATTCAACAAGGTGTTAGAGTACGTGAGTTTTCTGCAGATCGAGAAAGAACATTTTTTTTAATTTAGAGTTTTAAATAATTTAATTTCATATCTTAAAAAAATCAATCTGTTCTGCTGAACTACTAAAGGTAAACTGCAAAAATTATGTAGAAGTATTGACAAAATGCATAAATTGTTCTAATGGCTCGAGACTTCCCATCCAAATTGGGGCACAAGCGGCCCCCATAGCTACACCTGTTATTTGACGATAGAAAAATCCCACAAAAAATGTAAGGTTGGTACACAACACAAGTTCCATTAAAATAGCCAGACAATTGATTTCTCAGTTCTTACAATCAGTAAACTCATTCAAATATTCTGTAAAGCATTCAAGCACAATGTCATGGGGACAAAAATAAGACTTCCTTCAAACAATGAAGGCATGATTCTTGTACGGAAGTCCCAGGAATCCTTCAAAATATAAAAGTTCTTCTGAAATATGTGAGATAAAACAAATGTTATAGCTATAAACTGTGTACCCACATATGACTTGGTTCAGCAATACCCATATTTATGGGGACATGATAAAATAAAGTATTTAGGAGTGTAGATTAAAAAGGATTCGGTTATGGCAGCTAAGTGTATGTGGGAATAGACTGAACAAAAGGTAATCCAAAAACTGAGAAACTGGAAGCTCATGCCTATGGATGTGGATAGCAAGATACAAGCAGTAAACATGTTTTTAGTTCCTTTAGTTTTATACACAGATCAGACATGTTTTTAAAAAACAGAAGATATGGACAGTAACTATTAAAAAGTTGAAGGATTTTATTTGGGAGGGAAGAGGGCAAGGGTCAAGTGGGATAAGCTGAGTCTTCCAACAGAACAAGAAGGTTTAGGATTAACTGATTTGAAGGACTATTTTAGAGCTACACAGTTAAGGCTTTTATACATAACACAAGCAGAAAGCTACAGTTCAAAGTGGAAAGGGATGACCATGAGGCAGATGGGTAATTCAAGAATCAAGGAAAAATGGGATTCTGGATACAAATCCTTAAGGAGAATAACAACAGTCATACAGAATATTATATTCATAAAGTAGTATACAGTATTCTAAGAATTAAGAAGAATGTTGAAAGGAGATTCTGTCAATAGGGATGACTGCAATTAGAGGCACAGAGAATAGGCAAGGGGGGCTGGAATTTAAAGAAGGAAGTTGGCAAAAGAACCAAGGTATTAGGAACAAATAATAAGAGAAAGAAAGGTAATAGAATGGGAAGAGGCCAAGAAGATATTTGAATTGCAGGCTAGAGATTGCCTTCCCTATCAGGAATTGATATCAGAGTATTGAGAAAGAGAAAGGGATAGGGGAATAATAAATGAAAGACCAGCGTTGGTAGAGTTTTTAATTGAATCTAGAACAGAAGCTGCTGTTAAAAATGGGACAGTTAGTAAGTTATATAAAATATTGCACAATAACTACAGGAGTCAGTCAGAAGAGGTCAGAAAAGATTGGGAAGAGAAAAGAAAGAGGTAGCTAGGAACATATGTTTTGGGGGTATAATAAGTTGGTAGACTTTAAAAAATCCCTGCAGTACTCAGGAATATTGGGTAAGCAATGAGTTGTAGATAAGGAAATGATTTTTTTTTAATTGGGATGCAGGATCTGAATTGACTAGCTATAGTAAATCCTTGTTACATTTAATTATAGTGGCTGCTAGAAAATGGAAGGAGGAGGAGTGAGGTTTAAGTGAAGGCAGAAAATGATCAATTTACGTAATGTTGAATTGATGATAAATATACAAACAAACACGTGATGTATAATGTTTGCAACAGAGAATATGTTAATATGGTTTGTTTTCTTTTGTATAAATGTATGTTTACCTATGTCTAAAGTGATAATTCAATAAAGGTGTTAAAAATAAAAAAAAGGATTAAGAAACATTAAACATTAGTTCACGAAGCAACACAATGACCTACACTCCATCTTCACTCTCCTCACCCAAAGCTTGTACACATATCTGTAATAGTGACAAGGCTTCAGACTCCAAACCCTTACATCCACCCGGGACCGCATCTAATCAAGGTAATGTTTCAGTAATAGGTGACTCTATTGTCAGGCATACGGACAGCACTGTCTCCAGGCTGGATAAGAATAGAATGACAGCTGTCTTTCTGGTGCCAGGATCCAGAGCACAACAAAGGATCTTAGATCGCTCCATCCTGAAAAATAAGATTATGACCTGACAGTGTCCACATGGAATGAAAGACCTTAGGAGCTCTACTGAGCAGAGAATTCAGAAGGATATAATTAGGCTTGTTTTGCATGTGTCTGAGGCAGGAAAGACACTTTTTGAGTGGAATTTTGCTATTACCCATAATGATGCAGAGATTGAGAGACAAGATAACAGCCTTTAATAATTCAGCTGTGTAGCTGATGTTCTAGGATGATCCAGTATGAGTTGGCTTGGAATGAGATGGCTAACAAGCCTATATGCTTTGCTTGGGATGGTCTGCACCTCTCTTAGTAAAGCTTTTGTGGCCCCATAGAACTTTTTTTAGGCAGAGTCCATCTGGTGGACATTCCAACCTGGTAAATTCTAATTTAGAACACATTAATATGGCTCTACGCATAGTTAGGAGCCTTAACAATAATGACCAAACTTCAGGCTCTCCAAAAATGTAAACACATTTGTGTATATGTAGTTACAGGGACATGGTTTCAGAGTAATGAAAGCACCCCTCTTTTCCGTGTTATAATGCCCATCACAGATGGGCCCATCAGAGATGCACTGGCAGTTGTAGTGGAGTTTCAGTATTTGTCAAGGATATCATCATCTCATGACAGATTCCTTAGGAATATGTTAATTTGAATTCCTAGATGTTTAAAACACCATAACAAGACTGATTACCACTTCCATAGCTAGATATAGAGTACACTCTATGTCCCCTTCTGAGCATGATAGCTATCTTAACACATTGTGTTAGGTTCATACTAGGCTATCTGCCCAAGGGCATTTATAAGCCTAGCCCATAGTTATGTGGCTTTCGCCACCCCTTTAGTTTGAATAAAACTATGCCTATTATTTTATATATAAAACTATGCCTAGGTTCTATGGGGCCACAAAAGCTTTACTAAGAGAGGTGCAGACCATCCCAAGCAAAGCATATAGGCTTGTTAACCATCTCATTCCAAGCCAACTCATACTGGATCATCCTAGAACATCAGCTACATAGCTGAATTATTAAAGGCTGTTATCTTGTCTCTCAATCTCTGCATCATTATGGGTAATAGCAAACTGTGCTCTTAACACAGCAAAATAATAGGCATAGTTTTATTCAAACTAAAGGGGTGGCGAAAGTCACATAACTATGGGCTAGGCTTATAAATGCCCTTGGGCAGATAGCCTAGTATGAACCGATGAACCTATTAGCTGAAATCTCCACTAAAACCAACAGCTTTCTACTGGGGGCCGTCAACTATCCATCAATAAACTATGTAATAACTTCCACAAAACAAACTGATGAAATATTACCACGGAGTACCAATAAGTGTCCTCAAACCTCTCATCCAGCAGACACTCGTCCCGTCAAAAAAATAAGTAGAGCAATATGAAAAACAATCCGCTCTAAGATGCCCAAAGCATTTCACCACACGAATGGTAAAAAACTGGAGCTTTATTAACAGTAACGCTCAAGTAGAGGCATCTGAACAACCTCAGCGTCTTGAAATAACACTACAAACTAACGTGCAGAGCGAATATAAAACAAAATAAAAACGCATATACATCAAGAACTATGGACTGAAACAAGGTGATTGGTTAAGCACTTTCATCCATGTCAAACAGGCTTCTTCAGAACACCATTAAAATATAACTTCTGCCTTATATAACTTCTAAGGCACTAAATTCTCAAATTCAAACATTTCAGCATACCGCAGCTTAAAGTAACAAAATTATATTCTAATGGTGTTCTGAAGAAGCCCGTTTGACACGGTTGAAAGCGCTTAACCGATCACCTTGTTTCAGTCCATAGTTCTTGATGTATATGCATTTTTATTTTGTTTTATATTCACTCTGCACGTTAGTTTGTAGTGTTATTTCAAGACGCTGAGGTTGTTCAGATGCCTCTACTTGAGCGTTACTGTTAATAAAGCTCCAGTTTTTTACCTTTCGTGTGGCGAAATGCTTTGGGCGTCTTAGAGCGGATTGTTTTTCATATTGCTCTACTTATTTTTGTGACGGGACGAGTGTCTGCTGGATGAGAGGTGTGAGGACACTTATTGGTACTCCATGGTAATATTTTATCCATCAATAAACTGTCTGACATACACAGTCAGTGGGCAGCATGCCCAACAATTCCTTTACATTATAAATATTCACTCTGTTTAACAAATAGATCCCCATCCTACTAGGGGCCCAATATGCTCGATCTAGTCCTCTCAGTTATGAACATTTCTTGCACACCTCCATATGAACCACCCTGCCTTATTAAACCAGACCATAAATTAATGACCTTTTCCTTTAAAAATGGTGGCACCTCTCCTGTAAATACCTCTGTGTTTAGAGACATCGTAAAACCAAACCAGCTTTAGTTACTTGATGACCTAAATAAATTCTGCTGTAATCCTTGGTCTGGAGGATCCTACTGTAAAGCTGACTGATTATCAGTGCCAAATGTGGCCTACCTGACCCCCTCCACTGGTTACATTCTTGAAGCTTGTAAACCAGCCTTTGTAATACCCTAGTACAAAGGTGGCCAGCCAGGACCCTGATAACCAGAGACCTATTAATCTCACTACCCTCATGTGTAAATGCATACAACATATTGTCTCATTAATCTAGACATTGAACACTTCTTAGCAATAAACCATCACCAATCTGCTTTGTCAGGGAAATACCCTACCTCTGTAACCTCATTAGTTTCTATGAAAATGTAACTGAAGCAGTAGATAGCAGTTATGTCGTACACAGAGTACATTTGGGCTAAGCCAAGGCCTTTGACACTATTCTCCACACAGGTATTATTGGCAAACTTGCATATCGTTAATATAAATATTTATGTTGTGCAGAAGATAGCCTGATAGAAACCATAAGGTTAGAGCTGCATGTGTCAGTTCTGAAAGCAAAAAAATCAACCTTGGTGCACAACAGGGTTCAGTGTTGGACTCTTTTATTTGGCATCTGTTTCTCATAACTGTATGGCAATGCTCAGGGCTTATGGTTATCTAAGGCAATGCTCGGGGCTTACGGTAACCTACGTTTGCAGAGAACTGTAAATTTGGTGGTGTTATGCATTATTCTACTGACTTACAGTTGCTCCCATTTGGGTTAGACCATATTAACAATTGATACAAGGACAATGGTCTGAAATTAAATGTGTAAAAATACAGCATTTTTTTTTTTTGCGAAAAAAAAAAACAAACAAAAAATACTTTTAAACAAAGCATATAGGGGATGCACCCTCTAGTCAGACAGTGTCATAAAGGATCTAGCCATTCTAATTCATAATTCCATATCATTTGACCATCATGTCTCCGGAGTAGGTTAGAAAGACTTCTGTCTAATTTTAGAAGGCATCATCACTAGATTCAGATAAGCCTTAACTCTCCTTTACCTGGATCACAACAGACCCAGTACTGAATACAATGCACATTTTGGCATGTATTTGTCTAAATATATTACTCAACTTGAGAGAGACCTCAGACATTCATAATTAAAAAAAAAAAAAGCAGTGGTCTCAAAAATCCTAGTTATCAGGACAGGCAGTCAATACTCTCTCTGTACTCAACCTGTTGTAGCCTCCTCCATGGATACATAAAAGATCAACCCTCTTTAACCTACTTCTTCAGAGAGCAAATGGTTCCTAAAATACCTGATTAATGGAACTAAACCTTCATCAACAGATAAATAAGACACATTGGAGTGATAAATTCATATCCCACTGTATCCTTCACCTCTGGAATAAACTTCTCTTTCATGTCAAGCAGAGTAACACCCTTCCCACCTTCATGGTAAAACTGGAAAACTGTATGTGCAACCTCAAATTGTACTCATTTATCTTGTGGTGTTCCCCCTGAGGCTGGAGGAAACATTCTGAATAAGGTGTTTTTGGCTTGGTTTGTAATAATCAGCAGACTGACTGTCTAGCACTTACCGATGAACCTGTGATATCTGAAAACCAAGGACGCTTTGTCCATGCCTATCTCACTGCAAACCACTGCAGTGATATCATGGGGAAGATTAGGGAAAACTAAGGATGTTTTGTCCATGCCTATCTCACATCTAAATGCTGCAGTGAGACAGGCCGAACCTGTGATATCTGGGGAAAGCTTAGGGAAAACCAAGGATGGTTTGTCCATGCCTCTCTCACTGCTAAACCCTGCAGTGAGACAAGCCTTCTGCCATTGCTCTGCTGTGAGTTTGGAAAAAGATAATTGCTTATTTTCAACTCTTTTCTGTACTTCTGTTTTACTAAAATCACTTGCTATATATCTGCTTAAACCATGCAACTGTTTGTTTAGACTTAGTGAATTCAATCCTTACCTGTGTTCTGAATTTGTGTATCCCAACCATCTGCCCAGTTGCCGTTGTGGTATTAAAGGTTGGTGGCTTTGAGTTGCCCGCCTCTAGCATAAATTTGATATTGGACACTCCCACCAGTCCCATTACATCAGCTCAGCCTACTGTGTACAGTGAGATAAATTGTTAAGGCCCACCTCTTTAGTTTCTCAACCTTGAATTTTCCTCCATCTCCTCACTTTCTATTAAAAAAACACTGTGCCTCTTCCTGCTTCAACTTCATTTTACTGCTTGTGCTTAGGAGTTCAAATGCATTTAGTTTGCCATATTTATTACTGCTTGTTGGTAGCCTTATTAAATTGATGACAGTATTCTACTGAATTGCTCCTTTATTTGAGCTTTTTACTTTTGTGATTTTCAGATTTAATTGCTATCTGCTGCAATTCATTACTGTTTAACTGCATTTTACTGCATTTCATTACTGTTTAACTTTTTCATGCTGTCAGTGGTTAATCAGTACTTCTTTGTGAGTTTTCTTACTGTGTTCTTAACCTTAAATTGAGTAGCATAGTCTAGATACAGGTTTGCTGCATCCAGAGCTTTAGCTGCACAATTTTTAACCCTTTTTGAGGTATTCCAGCTAAAAGTTTCCCTTAGTAGCACTTGTGTGATCACCTAGTACTACTACTACTACTCTTAGGCCTTCCTCCCTTTACCCTCTTAGCTCTCTCTGGCCTCTCTCCCTCAGTTTCTGACAAACATGGATGAACAATTTCCTACATTTTCTCATGCCAGTCTGGTTGATATGGGCATCCTGAGACAGTGTAGCAACTGCCTCAAGTGCATGGACAACCCTCTACTACTACCACCTAGGAACACAATTTGTGAGAGGTGTAACTACACCAAGCACCTAGTGTCATTGCTCTCTCCTCCACAAACCAGTATATCTGACACTGAGAAGGTTGTCAACACAAACACCACACCTCAAACACCACCCACACCTGTACAACACACCACCACATATGCGGAGGTCCTCAACAAAAACATACCCAAACAAGAGAGATCTCCAAGGCAAAAACACAGGCGAACTCCACTGCCCACCACACCACACACAGTCCACATACTTGTGTCTCACAGTCACTAAGGCCTAAACATAAACCCAACATATTAGTCATAGGTGACTCCATTGTGAGACATACAGATGTGCCCCTCACCAGGTTTGATAAGGAGAAAGTCAGAGTTAGTTGTTTGTCGGGTGCCAGAATCCACCACATCACCCATGCACTCAAGTCTCACAACAGGTACTGTTATGACTCTGTTATAGTCCATGTTGGGGTGAATGACTTGAGATGCACTTCCCTGGACTGTATGAAGAGAAACATGATCAAGCTCGCTAAATATGTATCCCGGGCAGGTATGTTTCTAGCCTTAAGCAGCATTCTACCATCATCCAGAATGATGCCTCAATACAAACAGAAAATGATTGACTTTAACAACTGGCTTAGTTTCCGGTGTCATTCCAAGGGGATCCAGTACCCGACAGCCAGGGATGACATGATTGACAAACCACGATGCTTTGCCAGAGATGGCTTTGATATGACTCCCTTGGACTTCAGGCTCCCAGCAAAGGCTTAGGCAGTGTCATGAGGTCAAAACTACTAACATGAAAATTTAATCAAAATGTAAATTAAAAGTCATGCTGCTAAATGCTAGGAGTCTAAACATGAAACTGCATTCATTGCAAACATTCTTAACCCTGGAAGAAGCTGACATTTGTGAAGTCACAGAAACCTGGCTCAAGGCTGCGGAGAGCACCCCAGGTACTGTATAAGTACCAGGTACTCATCCTGTCATATGTTTAGATCCCAAACTGTGAGCAGCAAAGCAAAAGGAAGTGGAATTGCAATATCTATAAAAGACATACACACCTCCAGTCTGGTCAAACAGTATGACGCACAGGAGACACTCCAGGTGCCATTAACAATTGATAAGACCCCTATTCAAGTCATAGCTAGCTATAGGCCTCCAACTTTGACTCAACATGCCCACTCCACCTACCTGGACCTCTTTGAATCTATCAAGATTCAACCCTTTACCCTGATCCTGGGCAACTTTAACTATCCAACCATAGACTGGAAGAAAATACTCATGCCAAAATACAAATGCCCAGAGATTCCTTGATTTCGTCAATGCAAATGCCTTGGACCAGTTGGTCCCCCCCACCCACAAGAGGTGAAAATATCTTGGACTTGGTATTAACCAACATGAGTAACCACTGCTGCATCCCTACAGTGTCATCATCCCTAGTAAGATCTGACCACAAAGTGCTCCTCCAACCCCCCCACCCAGGTAGGGTCAAGCAAAAAAACTTCTCCAAAGCTGATTACAACCTCCTGAGGGAAGGTATAAGCAGCTTCACAGCCCCCTCCCCCTCCATAGGAACTGCCGCATATGTCCAAACCTACACCAAAGTACTATATGAGCATTTATATAGCTGCATGGCATCAGGAATACCCGACAGGATGAAATCCTCCTCCTCAAGGATGAGTAAACCTGGCTGGTGAACATCTGCAATAAATAAACTCTATAGTAAAAGGAAAAAAATTGCTGACCAGGACCAAGAAGGCAAAGGTACCTAATTGGAAGCAATCTCTCCTTAGCCTGAACAAGTAAATAAGAGCACTAGTGCAATCCTCCAAGCAAACTTTGAGTCGAAACTGGCCACATCTACTAAAGACAATCATAAGGCCTTCTTCACGTTTGTCCGCAACCTCAAGGGAAGCACCCAGATATGCTCAGAACTGGTGGTCAAAGACACCACATACACAAATTCTGTAGATATAGCCAACCTGCTGGCTGTCCCCCCATCAGTAAAACAGGACATCCCCAGTACCTGCCCACCTCCCCTTATCTCTAGGGAGCAAGTCATCATTGCTCTCTCAAAGGCAAAAAATACAGCCTCCATGGGACTTGATAACATCCCAGGCTGCATCCTACATGAACTCAAGCAGGAACTTGCAGCACCATTAGACACCCCATTCAACCAAAGCCTGAGTACCGGCTTCATCTCAGCTGAGTGGAAGACAGCCACTGTCTTCCCTTTGCACAAAGGTGGAGCATCCACAGATCCAGGAAGTTATAAACCCATCAGCCTAATTAACCAGATCTTTAAGGCCTTGCAGCAGATTATCAAGGATCTCATTAACAAGGACATTGGCAACCTCCAGACACTTGATCCCACACAGTTTGGTTTCTTCAAGGGGAGGTCATGCCTGTTAAATTTGGTCGACTTGTTTGAGACAGTCGCCAAGGCCATGGACGAGGAGAAGATGGAGCACACCACCTACCTTGACCTGGCCAAAGCCTTCAATACTATTCCCCACTCAGGTATAATAGATAAACTCCCTCAACTCGGCATCAGTCCATATGTTACCAGATGGGTTGCAAACTGGCTCACTGATAGAACCCACCTTGTCAAAATATGGAAAACCACATCAAGCAGTAGACCCGTAACAAGCGGTGTATCCCAGGGATCAGTCTTGGGGCCTCTGCTGATTGGTATATACTTTTCTGAGGTGCAGGCCAAAACCAGTGGGGTGTGGCTGATCAAGTTTGCAGATGACTGCAAGCTGGGTGCCATCATCAATTCCCCTAGTGATGTGGATACCCTCCAAGAGGGTCTCAGCCAAAGAAATGACTGGTGCCAGAAACATGGCCTCAAACTGAATGCCAAAAAAATGCATCATCATCTCCTTTGGGGAGAGTGATGTCCCTACAAAATTATCACATTGCTAATAAGGTCCTAAGCATGCAATCAGTGATGAGGGACTTGGGCACCCAATTGATAGCAAATTGACTTTTGACCACCATATTGCCTCCACTGTACAGAAAGCTTTCTACATGGCCCACCTCATTAGTAAGGGTATTTCATCCAGGGACAAGGTGCTCATAACATCCCTGTATTCTTCCCTTATAAGACCAATTGTTCAATACAATTCCCCTTTTGGCATGTACCTCACAAAGCACATGCAGCAACTGGAGAGACTACACAGGTTTCTCACCAGGAGAATTCAGAGCCTCAGACATCTACACTACACAGATAGGCTAAAGGCCCTGTTCCTCTACTCAGCCTCCTACAGACTCCTCACAGGTGAAATTTGGCATATAAAGCAATCTCAGACCCCGCCCTGATGGGACTGCTGCATATCCGCAAGTCAAGCTCCACTTGAGTAACCCACACATACAACCTCAACCTGATCTGTGAGATCAATAGGACTTGTTGGCCGGGCAGATTTGTGTCCCAGAGACTCCCCCATCTGTGGAATAGACTCCCTCTCCACATCAAGCAGAGTGCCTCATTAACCTTTTTTAAGCACAACCTGGATAGCTGGATTGGGGAACAGAAAATACACCCCTGGAATTCCACCTGTGTCCCTGCTGGACAGCAGCATAGGTTGCTAACTTGTTGAAACATGGGCTAAATTATTGGCTAGGCTTGTAAGGGCCTCAGGGCCAATAGCCTAGTAACTTCCTATGATCCTATCAGAGGAACTGATTTGGCTGAAAACTATCTTTGTGCCCCCAAAGGGGGAGCGCTACTGAAGTTTGCATTGAACTGGTAGTTTAACTGTTCCAGGAAGAGTATAGAAGAGTGAGAAGTTTATTATTGTTATACTTCGCTTCAGCTTTGGATCTGGTAAATTATTCAAACATATCTGTGGATTGCTATTACTGCAGAGAAACTTTGAAACAATTCTGTATGCATCTCTAAAAGGATCAGATGAAATACATGCTACAGAATTATTTCAGAAAGGGAAGATCCTAGAAGATGTGTTCATTTTAATTATAGACGACCTAGCAAGCAGACTTAATTTAAGTTTACTCCAGGTTTCTATATCTGCTTTGATGTTTTTTTTTCTTAATATCTTTATTGAATTATTCACTTGTAACATAGGCAAACTTACATTTGTATAAAAGTATTCAAACCATGTGAACAAGTTCAATTTACAAACATTATGTATCACATAATTTGTTATATATCCTAGAACCTAGGAAACATTACATAAGTTATTCAATTCCTGCCTTCTCTTAAACCGCATTCCTCCTCCAAACCATTTTTCTGCATGTGTTATTCCCACAATTTTCAATGTTTCTATACAATTTATTTCTACCCTTTTCTAAAGGTCCTACCTCCTGTTCTTTTATCTGTTACAATAGCCACTACTTCAAGTACAGCTGGGATTAGAGTTTGATTTCCATTTTTGGCAACCACAAGAATTAGACTTAACAAGGCTTTACTATGTTTAGGCATTTCAGATTCTGTGTCCCAGCTCAGGAAAATCATTCCTTAGTTATACCCATTTTCTCAGCCAGTATAAGTTTTTAAAGTCTGCCAATTCATTAACTCTAAAAACATATGTCCCCAGTTATCTCTTTCTTCACTATTACACCTCCATTTGTCATCTACCTGAGGAAAAATCCTTTGGAGTCTGCTTAGGGTGTAAAAATAACTGTGCAAACACTTCTAAGCAAAAATCCTAAATTTTCTAGACTTTATTATACATTTGGGAGCCATACATATGTTCTGCCATTGTTTCTTTGCAAATTGCTTATCCAATCTTTCTTCCCAATCTTTCTAATCTCCTCCGATTGATTTCTATAATTCTTGTGCAGTATTTTATATGCAGTATTAATCATTACTGTTTTAAGAACAGCTTCTCTGCTAGATGCAACTAAAATCTCTGCCAGAACAGTTCTTTCCCTTGGGATTCCCCTACTCCATTCTTTTTACCTACACTCAGATATCAATCCTTGATAGGGAAGGCAGTCTCTAGTCTGTAGTCCAAATGTCTTCTTGGCTCCTCCCATTCTGTTACCTTTCCCTGTCTAATTATTTGCTCCCAATAACTTGGTTCGTTTGCCAGTTTTCTCCAATAAATTCCAGCCCCCATATCTATTTTCTGTACCCCTAATTGCAGTCATTCCTGTTGGCAAAATCTCCTTTATCCATTTAGATGTTGGTTTAGTTCTTAGAATACGTCCTGCTAATTTATGAATATAATATTCTTGTGTTTGCGTCTCTTGTTTTTCTCCTTAACAATCTGCATCCAAAATCCTATTCTCTCCTTTTTTCTTGAATTTCCACCCACTTCATCATCGTCCCTTTCCAGTCTGAATTATAACTTTTTGCTTGTGTTATGTATATAAGCTTAACTGTGTAGTTTTAAAATATCCCTTCAAATCCACAACATTTCTTAATCTTAGACAGTATTCTCTTAATGACCTCAGCATAAATTGGCTTAGTTGAAGTGCTGTGTGTGTGTGTGTGTGTGTGTGTGTGTGTGTGTGTGTGTGTGTGTGTGTGTGTGTGTGTGTGTGTGTGTGTGTGTGTGTGTGTGTGTGAGAGAGGTGAGAAGGTGGCCTCCAAGTTAAGTAAATATTTATACCTCTCACATACTGAATCATTATGAGGTAGCAATAAAGAGTTGTAATTAAGCGTGAGATCACTACTACACTTCCAATAGAAGCCAATTCACTGCTCTGAATTAAGTCACCTGCCAAGTACCACAGATTTTGTTTGGTTTGGACAACCTAGAAAAGTGGATAGAGAATAGGATGTTTACACTGGGCCTGGCACCCATGTCCCTTATGGACAGAAATAATATATAAATGCCTGGCCCTTAATGTCCTATTTGCATGCAGGACATCATTATTTTTTGGGAAAACTTGGCTAGGCTTAGAAAGGCCCCTTGGGTCGTTAGCCTAGTAACACTCCATGTATCTATGAATTGACTCAAATAAAAATAAACTAGAGAGCAACAAACAAGGCAGATATAATCCGGGCATTTTATTAGTTAAACAAACATAAAAGACTGTGAATGCTTTCGCATAGAATCACTACACTACATCAGACATAAAACAATATTTCTTGCGCTACTTTTATATCACACAGTGACACATCACAAACAAAAAAACAACACTAGAGCAATTAGTTCCATTAGTTGCCATGAACACCAAATCCGCGGTGGTGGTGCTGCGGTAGCGTTGTCGCCTCACAGTAAGACGATGTCCAGTTCAATTCTCAGCTAGAGCGTCTTCTGCGTGGAGACATGCATGAATGGGCATACCTTCGTTGAAGGTTATGCGTCAGGCCTGGCAAGCCGGTACATAAAAATCAACTGCCAATCATTAGCGGACCGGAGTTCCCCTGTGGCAACTCCTAACCGGGAAAAGCCGAAAGACACACACAGTTGCCATGAACACCATAAATAATGATTAAAATCTACTAAAACTTATGTTCCGTCTGTCATCACATAAATTCAAGCAACAATGTCTCTAATAGGCTGCAAAGATACAGGGTCCAAAACCATTAAATTTCCCGTGGTTCAACATCTATCTTATAAAATAGTACTCTCAACACTTAAAAGAAAATGTCTACCTTACTAAAACAAAAAATCAATTATTCCAAACTTACCTATAAATTGCTGCCTGATTCACAACAGACCATGAGGGGAATTCAATAAAGCCTACATGGAGTGATTTTCTATGTAGGCATAGTGGCACTGAGCTTACACTGAAGTAAGCAGTGGTGCAATCCAGTAAACAGAGCAGAGACACGTGCACAAGCATGCGGAGCGCGGAAGTGTCCATGACATGCAAATCACCTCATAAGCTGGTGAATTGCATGCAAATGAGGGTGCTAGAGTGATCCAGCAAACAGATAGGCAGTCCTGCAGACCCCGTGTTGGTGTTTGAAGTGTACATGGAAAATTTCCATGTACAAGAAAGTAAAATAGGACAAAGGGCTATAAAAGCACATGTAGAAGGTCAGAAATTGCATAGTAGGCATAGGTACTGTATGTGCAAAACTGTGCCCTATGTGTCCAAAAAATAATGCAAAATAATGTAATAAATCAATTTTTTTAATACCCATATTATGTTTGCATGGTGCGCAGCAGCGGGCAAACTTGTTATGAAAAAAAAAAAACATATTAAAAAGTCTAAAATCTAAAAATAAGAAATACGTGAAAATAATGGATTATAGGGCCCTGCATGGAGCAGGTACAATGGCAGATTTCAGTGGTTGCTAAGGAGGCAGGCCCTGGAATAGTAAAGTATCCATTGGAATAAAAGTGAAATACAAAAACTTCGGACTCTCCACGTTATATAAAGTAAAACGATTTATTTGAAAAGAAATAAACAGAAGGTGAACGCTTTCGCGTATCCTCTGATACGCTTCTTCAGACAATATACAACTAAAAAGAATCAGAGTTTTTATAGGAAGACATAGTTCAATTATGCAATTAAATTAATTAACTGATGATTCAATTATGCTGTTTAAGTATTCAGTTTCTTTAAAAATTTAAAGCAATACACTAGTAAAAGACTTGATGTGATATAATGAACATATTTTGATGTCAATTTAAATTATCTAAAACTTACTTTGCATATATCATCCTAATATATGACATAGTATATAATATAGAATTCATATTTGTTCATAAACTTTCTTAAAACGAATTTTATCAGATGGTAAATATTATAAATATTAAAAATGCATTCTGGCAGTAAATAAATAAATAAATAAATAAATAGACAAATAAACAAATAAATAGACAAATAAACAAATAGACAAATAAATACATTTTATAGTATCATAAGGTCGGATGTGGTCAATATAACATTGTTATAAATAAATACTAGATAATTCATTCATAGATTAGTATTCATAGATTAGTACTAAGCTAACTGCCCTTGCGAGCCATTTTAAGCCTAGCCAGTTATCCCTTGTGAGACTCAAACCCTGCACCTTGTGTTTGTAAGGCAAACACCTTAACCATTAGGCCATCCTCCCAACCCTAACATATAGTAACAAGTGCTATAATGAATGTAGAAGTTACATGACCAAAATATATTTGTCTATTCAAAGTTGAATGAAATGCATTGAATATGTGAAAGTATGGTATGAAGTCTTGATGTAGATATAACCATAAGTAATAAATAAGTAATAAATAAATAATTAATTAATAATTAATTAATAACTAGTCAATAATTGTAATAACTCATTTAAAAAACAGATTATAATAAACATTAAAATACAGATATAAATATAAATACAGATGTATTGGAACATTCATAGAATTCATGAACATTAAGGAATATGTTTCAAAGGCAACACTTTAAAATACCATCAACAGTTCATGCGCAAGTATGAACATTAAAATATTAGGAGAAAAGTAAATGCTAAAGGATAACTAATAAAACTAGAAACTAGAAATTCTTGTATGAAGGTACTATTTGTCACAGGATAAATTTTATAAAAATCAAAATCGAAGTTAATGTAAAAATGAGCAATAATGAACAATGAACAATGAAAGGGCTATCTACGTTTGTTAAGAAAAGACCTTATTATGATTTAATTATTTAGGCCCGGAGGATAATGGCCTTTAAGTCTGAGAATCCATTTCAATTCATTTAATTCAATCAAATTTACATAATCACCACCTCTAGCATTCGCTTCCACTGTTTGTAATACCCTAAATACAAATGAGTGTGATGGATTAGATATAATATGTTTTGCTAGAGCATTTAACTCATTTTTCTTTTTAATGTCGTACTGGTGATTATAAATTCTATTTCTCAATTTCCTTTTAGTGAGGCCTATATAAAACACGGGACAACATTCACAAGTGGCCAAGTATATTAGGCCTGAAGTATCACAAGTAGCTCTGAATCTTGGTCTAAAAACATAAGGAAATTCAGGATGTATAAAATCTTGTGATTTAGTAATAAACTTGCAATAATTACAATGCTGGCAAGGATGAGTCCCCAAAGGATGCCTTAACATTAATTGATCATTACTACTCAGATCAGGTCTGTCACACAGTATGGATTTCAGGTTCTTATTGCTCCTATAAATTATATGTGGGTTTCTGCCTACTATCTTTGATGTGGGTTCATCTATTAATAAAACTTTCCAATTATTAAGTAGTATTTTTCTAATATTTTGAAAATCATTAGTATAGGTTGTGACAAAAGTTACCTTCTCATAATTATTACGTATATCCTTTCTAAATGTTGGAAAATAATTATTATCATTTAAAGCAATGGCGTCTAGGTTATCTTTAAATAAGATATTATTCCTAACGTTCATTATTAAATTGTAGTCATAGCCCCTTTCCAAAAACATATTTACCATATTATCTGCCTCTCTTCTTAAGTCATGCTCATCAGGACAAATTTTACTTAATCTAGTAAATTGGCTCTTCAATATCCCTTTAAAAATATGTCGCGGATGCATACTATCATACTTCAAAATTGTATTCCTCCAGCATTTTTTCTTATATAGTGTAGATATTAGTCTCCCATTTCTGATGTTTAAGCTAACATCTAAGAAATTTACTGATAAGTATGATGTTTCAACTGAAAATCTAAGGAAGGTAGTTGTGGTTTCTAAATATTCTTTAAATAATGTAAATTCTTCAATAGAACCATCCCATACAATTAAAATGTCATCGACAAAACGTCTATAAACTAGAACCTTACTAAATAAAGTATGCTTTTTTTATCCATTGGAATAGTGAAGTATCCATGTTGTGTGCACAGATCTGTAAGCAAATGAGCTTGGGTTACTGAATAGCAAAAATAGGCTACTGTGTCCGCAGATAAAATCCGTGCAGCACCAGAACCATGTTGGTGTCAACAGAAGAGCTAGCCGACAACAAAAGGGATTGTGCCACTATATGTTTAAACTGATTGAAGCTCAGCAACGCCCATTTGCACGGTGCACTGCTCAGCTAAGCAGGGGGGGTGTGCCCAGTGCTGCTAAGCTTTGTTTAGCTGCGGGCATGTTTTTAGCTGGTTTGAGCAATGCTAAGCATACCCATGCATGGGGGAGTGTCCAGACTGCTGAACAGTGTTTATACCAGTAGCGTGGGTTTGCTCACCACTCCACAGTGCCTAGCAGGGAAGGCAGTTAAAAAAAAAAAAGGAAATTGCCTGGGAAAGCCAATCATGTATAAAATACTGGTAACCCCTGTTCCACTTACACTGGGCCATTCAAACCCCTCAGTGATGTACCTGCCAAGTGGAATGCATCATATTTATCCAATCACACAGGCTGCAGCAGAGCACTATAAAGTATGCAGGACCCTATAATCTGATTTTTCCCCCGTACTCTGCACCATTGGAGTACAGACTTGGGAACTTTAACTGGCAGAATACTAGGGGCTGCTGCTGCTCTGCTACATCTGTGTGTGCTAGAGGCTGAGGTCAATGCTGATGTGGCCACTGACAATAGGCCTAAACTGAGAAGGAAAAGAGCTGGAGATTGTAGAGCACTACTGGGTGGACAGGGACATACTACAAGAACTCATCGAGCTCTGCTGCCCTCAACTCAGACCCAGAGCCAACAGAGGGGAACCCATCCCAGTGGAACAAAAGGTATGTGTAGCCTTTAGAATACTAGCTACAGGTACTTTTCAAAGACCAACTGGGGACATAATGGGGGGGGGGCATAATGGGGGTCTCACAGGCATCTGCATCCAGGGTACTCCACCAGTTCCTGGCTGCCATGCAAACATATGCCAGTGAGCACATTTATTTACCCAGCACCCCTGAGGAGAGGGCCAGCAGTATGCGTCTCTTCTACCATGTAGCACACTACCCTGAGGTACATGGTGCCATAAACTGCACTCATGTACATATTAAAGCACAGCACAGTGAGGAGGGTAGAGTCTACGTCAACCACAAGGGGTATTACTCCTGCCAGGTCATGTGCAATACCCAGGGCATCATTATGAATGTGTATGCTGGCAGCCCTGGCAGTTATCATGACTCACATATCTGGCATGCATCACAGCTGTACCAGATGTTTGCCAGGGGGAACATTCCATATGGCCATCCAGTAGGTGATGCTGGCTATGCACTGGAACTGTGGATGATGACACCTATCAGAAATGCACACACACCTACAGAAGAATGCCATAATGAAACACACACACAAACTAGGAACATCATAGAGCATGTGTTTGGGCTGCTCAAGTCACAGTTCCTGTGCCTCGATATACCTGGTGGAGCCCTGCAGTTTTCTCCAGCCACATGTGCACAGATGTTCACAGTATGTGCCATGCTACACAATATGATCCTGCAGAAACAGCTGTGGCAGGATCATCACAGAGAAGTGACAACCAGCCCCCAGCAGTGCCAAGGTCTCCACAGCCACACCCACAGAGAGACTCAGAGGAGGTACCCCCTGAAGCTGTCCCTGAAGACAGATGTAGGTGTGCCCAGTACACCCTGGCCTTGGCAAAGAGGCAATCCATAGTACATGCACTGACAACCTAGTGTCCTGGGGACTGACATCTTACTCTGACTTGCATACACAGTAAAAATGATGCCAGCCACACCACACAACCTGTACCTTACCATGTATTGGCTGCGTACTACATGCATCAGACAGTCATCCCTGAAAAACAGGTATTTCAACTGTTGCATGCACAAGGTAAGTCACTCTCCTTTACAATAAATATACAGGGTATTAGACTATGGTAGCATATGTATGGACCTGCTGCATTTATGCAAGGGCATAGAGGGGGCAACTGGGCTATTAGCAGAGAACAAACAGCTGTGTGGGACAACAGGTACTCTGTCCAATAGTGACTCCCCCATAACATGCAGTAGGCCACAAGGCAGCAAAACCCATGGTAGTATGTAAGGAAATTGCCAAACAGTGGGGTTATAGGACAGACACACGACTCTCAATGCTACAGTCCCCTACCCCCAACACATCAGTGTTCACATACAACTGCAGTAGCAGAGTATGTGTGTAAGGATATATCAGCAGACCACACAATCCCAGAGCTGTCCCAAACAACCTGGCTACATGTCCTATTTTCCACAATATTCAGGAGTCAAAGTGTATATGTCTGTCTGCTGTTGATAGTGCGAGGAAGTAAAACTCACTTTCTGGTGGCCATTGTGGCTCAGTGAGCTAAATCCATTAGCATGGTTGATGGTGTTCATGGTTCGAAGCTGGCTGCACCTACAACATTTGCATGTGAGGTACTCCTATGGTACAAGTCCCACACAATGTCATAATGTCACAATCTCTTACTGCAAGAAAGCTGGACAAAGCCAAAGATAATGGAGGGACAGAGGGCCAAACCTGCAGACATCATACATGCTCTCAGTAACCAAGAAGGTGGTTAGTATAACAGCAGATTGCAACATGTCAGAGTAGCAGCAGGATGTAAAGGCCATCTCTTAACTGTGTCAGTATGGACAACAATTCAGCGGGCTATATTTAGTAGTATATTACCGGAAAAACACAACTCCATGAGGAGCAGAACAGACATATAGGGCGGAATGCTGGACATTTGCAAAACATGTACAGTCAGAGGTGTGAAGACTGTCACCTGGTGCATGATGTGTTACATCATGTACCCCAGTCACAGCATACCTACCACCACTTACAGCAGCAAATCTGGACAAACCCATGAACAGTAGTGGGACAAAGGCCCAAATATAAGGGAAAGTTTTAACTAGTGGCCAGAGAAATATAGAAAGTTCAGAGAATAACAGGTCCTGTGGGTGTCCTGGTGGGTATGGAGTCAGTAACACAAATATCTGTCATACTTTCCTGACGTCAATCTATAACAAATTGCCACTGATGTACCAGAAAATCACAATGCTATGTAAAGCGTACCATACATATGATGCAAAACTATGTACAGTCTATTACAATCTGTACAGTTGCAGGTATGAGTCATATATTACAATCAGCACACAGCCAGGGAATCCCCTGGGCAAAATATCAGGGAGATGCTGGACTGTTGAATCAGGTGCAGCAGCCAACTGACTGCAGCACACAAAATCCCGGACTGGAGTAAAGGTAAGTCTGGCCTGGAGTCACCCTGTAAGTACTGACAGTCACACTGGGCATTTTCCTACGCTTAGCTAACTTGAGCCCATGTCTGATGCCTCATCTGCCTAATGAACTGATGTGAAAATATGTGTGTGCATACAGACAGCTATGTATATGTATCTGTCTCTCCCTATACCCCTCACATATGATCACCCTATCATTATGTGACATTATATATATATATATATATATATATATATATATATATATATATATAATCTATATATATATATATATATATATACGGTATATATCTCTAGAGCTACATAAATGCATAGAGTGATGTAGACCCTGCACATATATCTATATAACACTGTTACATAACGCACAAACTACACCTAAATTGACATCCCTGTTTATATATATATATATATATATATATATATATATATATATATATATATATACACATACACACACACACACACACACACACACACACACACACACGTGTATATGTGTGTGAGGATGCATGAATGTCCATACCTACACACAGAATTCTGGGGTTATCTGCATCTACACACATAAACGTTTGATGGTAAAAGACCAAGGCCGCATAACAACATAATCCACCCAACCACAGAACCCTGTGCCTGTGGAATGTCACCCTGTAGACAGACAATGGTGTGGAGCTGTTGTAATGTGCCATGGCTTCAATATAGGGCTTGGACAACCCATATTGTCATTCTCCAATTGTCCATCTAGCAAAGTGCAACCAGCCAGAAATGGCAATACTGGTAACCATACACACATAGCAGAGGTATTAACAGGTACACCACTGCTAGGGCACTAGATACAATAACAGCATAAAGCAGGTTCACTCTGCAGGCCACATAGGCTGTCTAAGACAAGGCCAGTTTGCATAACCCACAAGTACTGTGGCTGCAGCCACATGTACATCACATGTAACAGGTGGCACATGCAATTAGTACTGTGAGCTGTAGTGTGTAATAGTAGGTAGGTAGGGGTTCTAATCTCACATCAGCCACCCTGTGTGTGTCTGTGTGTGGAGATATTTCTCTTATAGCAGTACAGACATGCCCATATGGCATATCTCTGTGCAACTGCCAATCATTTTATGGCCCTGTGACTAGCATCCTTCTCAACTTTGGACTTTCTGTCAACACTTGCTGATGTCCTCCACCTTAACAGTAGTGGCTGACAATCTCAAAACAGATAAGCTCTGTGGTGCATATAAGTACTTAGTGCTATAGAGTATATTAATAGATAGGCAGGGGCTCTAATCTCCAAAATAGCAAGTGTGTGTGTGTGTGTGTGTGTGTGTGTGTGTGTGTGTGTGTGTGTGTCTGTGTAACTATATCCACTTGCAGCAGTGTGCCTATCTCTGTGCAATGGTTATACATTTTAAGGCCCTGTGACCACATGCCTTCCTCCCCATTGGCCTCCTTTACAAGGCCTGCTGATGTCATTCATCCACCTTAACAGCACTGGCTGACAATCTTAAAATAGATAAGCTCTGTGGCAAATGCAATAAGTACTTTGTGCTATAGTGTAGATTAATAGATATGTAGGGGTTCTAATATCACTAAAGGCAACCATGTGTGTGAGAGTACACAAATATATTCCCATGCAGCAGTACACATATGGCTATATGGATGTGCAATTGTCATGCATTTTACTGCCCTGTCACTAGCTGCTGGCCCTAAAGATCCCACATCTACTGAGGTATACATGCTATCAGCCACCACATATATTTGTATGTACAGTACACCCAGGTGACACATATCAAGGGTAGCAGGCCTTGTCACAGAGTATGCATGCAAGATTATGCTGACCACCCACTATGTCCCTGAGTCACTGTTCTACACGTATGCACGTAGGTAACCATGCACATATGCAGCCGTACCTTTCTGATGTCATATTTCTGCTGTGCTGCCATGCTGTCCTGTGCTGCTGTATTGCCAAGTTACCATAACTTAGCCACTCAGACCCCTGGAATAGAAACATCCACAGTTCTGAGAGACACCTGTCATTCTGCAATACTACCGCCAATCTAACATCACGCAACAAAGGTACACAAACGTTTATGTGTACTCATGACACATGCCAGCATCTGTCATGCCATAACACTACCGCACTAAAAACTACATGTAATGTAATATAGTCACCCTGTGCATCAGACACATATTTGCATATCCCTGCATGATGCTGCAGTAGCTGCTGGTCTATCAGCTCTGTATGTTTGTAGGGGCAGACTGTGACACATGTCCCTGTCGCTTGACCTTTGCCCCACCCCTTTATGTATTGCTGTTGTGTGGATCCGGGTTGTGAAGTATGGTTAGTCTGTAGCAGGTAGTGTAACATACAGCTGCATATGTTGCAGCCTGCAGCTGCTGCTTTTTGGCCTAAGACTCATAGTGGGGAGTGTGAGCACGTTGGCGGAGAGTAAGCGGTATGTGTTACTGAGGGAGCAGTGTCAGCTCTGTCATTACAGCAGAACCAGGGTGAGGGTACCCATAACAGTCCAGTCGAGGCATGTGCTTAAGGTACAACTGTTATGTAACAGTGTCAATCAGAGGGTAGTAGGCAACATATAGGTAGGCTATATGAATATGTGCAGTTTGTCCCTACCTACAGGCCTTTGACTTGCTAACATGGGTAGCAATTAATTCAGTAGCAGCAACCTGTTTTGGTTAAAATTGCATGGCTCAGTCATTATTCACTGTATTTCTAAAAATGTAATTGAAGTGCAGCACACTGGATTCTAACCCAGGACTGTGGGTGGCAAAATGTACTGCATGCATGGCATTTAACAGACTGAGCTACTGAGTCACTGCTGCAGCAGGTGTTTTTGCAAGATATATGTCCATGCATACAGTCTGTGACACAGGAATTGCATGTGCATGTGTTTTCTGATGGGTATGAGGTGTGACACTCAAATGTCTGTTATGATTTTCTAACTTCAATCTTTAATGACTTGCCAGTACCTTAGCAGACTGATATGTTTTTTGTGAAACCATGCCAAATCTTTGAGGCACAACTGTGAACATTCTGCAACAGCCTGGACAGTTGACAGCTATACCTGCTATCCTAGGCCTCACATACATCCATTAATATTTATTTGGCTGTGTACTGGTATAGTGTCTGCATCACAGTTGCAAGTATACTGCCATTTCCCCCATTATATGTACTTACAGTGTGTCAGTGTCCATCAGGGTATGTTGATGAAAACACCTATTTTAATTCAGAGCAGAGAGGCCTAGTGGGTAAATGCACTGTGCTGTAGTTGAAAAGGGCCCAGGATTGAGACATGGCAGGGGGTGATTATTTTGCAGATGTGCCTAACACTGTCAGAAATATGTAAGATGATTAAGGCCCTTTTAAGCAGTTTCAAGCGGGTTTGCATGGGTTTATGCAGTGTGCCACGATGCTTAGCTCTGCTTAAACCCACGCTAAAAATTCAAAAAGAAAATAAAAAAGCGGTGATAAGAAACTGGTGAAATAGGGGAAAAACATACCGAAAGACAGGTAGGGACATGCAGGACAGGTGCAGGAAAGGGCCATAGCTCTCCATTTCTTCTATTTTAACTGTGGAGCTTTTCTCCCCGAGCCTCCGCTGAAAATGGACCTACATCCAGTCGGACACTCCTGGTCAACAAATGTAAATAAATAAATAAAAATAAATTCTACAGCAACAGCTGTGCAGGTTTTACAGCATTTGGAGCCTCACACCCCAGAGACATGGCTGACGGCAACATAAATGTGTTGATTAATGTAATACTTAGTTATGTCCAGTGGACATGTGTGCAAAATGGAGAGCTATGTATGGGGCAATTTTATTTTTTTGTGGGAGAGATGCCCTTTTTTTTTCTTTAAGGAGAGAGTGGAATGTTAGGGAAGGGATATAGGTATGTGTGGGGAAGTAAGATGAGTAGGAGAGGTTGCATTTGCAAACAGACAACACAGCATACAGTGGCAGTGTGTGACACATGAAGGGGATAAACACCTTGGATGGGGAGGATGTTGTGAAATTGGAGGTCCACGTGTCCCCAGACAACAGCAGTGTGACTGAGGTCCCCACCCATGGGCAGTCAACACTGGTCCTTCACTGCCCAGAAGGTGGCTATGCTGGAGACTGGGTGCCAGGGCCACCAGGCCCCTCGAGGTTGGTGAGTCTGCCCACAATCCAGCGCAGGCGTTGCTTATACCCATGATGAACTATCCTGCGGACCATCACTGATAAGTGATCCTGGGTGACAACCCCCCCCTCTACCCCCAATCCTGAGGGGGGAATGGGCCCCATCCCCTGAGGCAGTTCCACTCGTAGGTGGTGCAGGGCCAGCAGAGGCAGCACCACCGGCTTGGATCCCAGATGTGCTGCGACCCAGTGCCACAGCCGGTTGAGATAGGGTAAGTTGATCACCAGGAACCAGCCTACCCAGTCGAGCTGTGGTGTTAAGGTATTTCACTGTGTATAGGTTAGTAATGAGCACACCATTTAGTTAGTTATAACTACATGCCAGATTATTGCAAATAACTCAGTAACATAACATTGCACGGTATATGGAACACAACAATAAGTAAGATAACAGTCAGTATAGTAACAGTATGCCAGCAACAGTTATGGCATAAGGCCAACAACATAGGTAATTCAACAAGATATGTTAGTATGCAACCATTGTAATACAAGACAGTAATAAAACACAAGGCCCAACATAATGTTTAGGGAACAACATAGGTTAGCAGTAAACCATAACCAATGTATAACATTAATAAATTATAATAAAGATAATGAGGGGGGAGAAATGCAGTCCATTAATACCAGTATAGGCTATATAGTTTGCAACAGTACTGTAATATACTGTACAGGTCTGCCCTTCCTTTTGTATAACAATGTCCTTCAGCTGCTGTAGCACATACATATCTCTCAAGTGATCTGCATGGGACAGTATGGGCCAAGCAGTAACACCTGCAGGTACACAACTACAGGGAACTATTACATGTCAGGTGGAGCTATATAACTACCAAGGTGTACTGTGGACCGATGTAATGTGACTGTGCTATTGACATTAGGTCTGTGACAGAGGGATTAGGCAACAGTGATTACAGTCAGTGACAGCATGACACATGTATGGTGTACAGTATGGAGAGTATACAACTATCATGCTGTCCTTGGCAGGCATAGGGTTAGACCATCAGCAAATGTTCACAGACACACCAGGCATACATCCATACCAAGATTATACATTTTAATTAATGTATTAACTTTTATTAATATTGTACTTGCTGCCTTTATTTTATGACATCTTATCACATTCCTGATCAATTCTGTTAACACTCTATTACATTTGAACACACAAATTATTAACCCATAATATAGGCTAATGCACCCATTTACCTGTAATTCCTGTGGGGAGAACATCTGTTAACAATACATAACAGATTCAGTAATATTTACTAGTACCTGTCATTGGATTCGAACCCTGGTCTGTGTGTGACAATTGTGCATCACACACAGCATTTAAAAAACTGAGCTACTGAGCCACTGCTGACTACTGACTCACTAATATTTGCCTAGACCTCACCTGGAAACAACATATGACCTGGTATTAGTAGTACAGTTTTATACAAGACTGCAGTGACACTTGAACACACATGCATGAGATTCATGCATGACAGAGATACTAGGTAAACTGTGCATTAATACATAGATTGCAGGTGTACACAATAAATTCTTAGTGGGTGGAAATATCTGTGACATGTACACACCATATCAGAGTATTGGGTTGGCTACCTGATCCATATACAGTTGCAGATAGTATATTTGCAGTCTACAGCTATTACAGTTTCATACTTGCTTGCAACCCTGTACCACGGAGCAGGAATGCATATAGCTGAAATGTAATGGTTAACACATGACAAATCTAATATACACAATCTACCTTGGGTGTTCCTGTTATTGCCTCCGATGTTAGTGCAGAACAAATGTCATTACGCATATATGTTGTACTACAGCTCTAAATCTACAGTTAAGCATAGCACTCTTCCTTAGTTAATCTTGAGTCACTTAGTGGCATTGTTTGTGTTTGCATTTCAGAGCAGATGTCATATTCAATGTCATGGACAACAACACTACTTACACACATATTGCACAACACACCCTTATTAGGAGTGTCTTCATGCAGTTTTTGGCATATTTTCAAGTTTTTATTGCACAACAGTTTATATAATGCAGTAGTTGCAATACAGCTGTAATTCCACAATTATCGCAGTAGAAACTTTATTTCATCAACATTATAAGGTTTCATGCTTTAATCTTTATTGCACTATACTTGGCAGTAGTCAGTTATTGCAATACAGGCCTACATCCACATTCATTGCAATACACATATCTGTACTGTGTGTACTTACTGGCAGTGAATGAATTACTCTATCTTGTGTATTTCACTATAGATTGCAAATTAATCTGTACTCACAACACTCATGGTGCAACCTGGTAAGGTGCCCTGCATGGGCCTGTAGGTTGTGAGCTCTCTCCTCTGCAGCTGTAGGGAGAGAAGCACACTATTACGCATACCTGCCTATCACACATTCAGATTAAGTATTGGTAAAACAATGCTAACAGTACTTACAAAGATGTGGGGCATTCCCATCCTGAGCATCCTGGACCCAGGTGTCCAGAAGTCTCCTCTTCCTCTGCTTAAGATCATCATAATGGTAATGAACCTGTTCACCTGTGTGGGAGATACCTGTTGCACTGGTGAGATTTCGTGCCAGCCAGTCCCTCCGACTTGTACTCTGATCCCTGGAACTGGCCCTGAGCAGCCGGTGTTCATGCTCTTTCATGAGGAGTCCAACCATGACCCTGGACTCCAGAATGGCCCACTGCAGCATCCGGAAGTGTGCACCTTTGCCAACACCTGCCATTGTTCCTGCACAGTTCAAACACCAACAGAATATTTTGTATTCCTGCCTACTGAGCTTAATATAGCCTGCTTTCCCACCCTTATGCACCACTGGGCTATTTTTAAAACTGTGGCACGTCACTTAGCACCACGCAAACCAGCTTAGCATTGCTTAAACTGGCAATGCTTAGCAGTGCGCAAACCAGCTAAGTGCAGCCAAGCAGTGCTTAAACAGAGATTGTTTTTAACTGTGGTTATCTTGGCTTAGCACAGCTTAGCTGAGCACAGCACATCATGTTTAAAAATGATTGGCATAATTTATATTTAAACAATGATTGCTTAATTTCCCTTTCCTGTATTCAAACCCCATACCTGCTGACTCTGACCACTTGGTTACATAGATATGGAGAATGCTACTATACTTTTATATATACCTCTGAGCCAAGTTTAAGCACTAAGTGCTGCGCCGAGCAAACCCACTAAGCTATGCTTAAAGGTGACCTTTGAATCATAAAGTAAATGCATCAGGTTTCTATTTTTAGGCATCTGGCACATGTCAGGCACTGCCCACCATGCCACAAACATAAAAAAATTATTACATTGCATTTATTGCTATCAGACACATGGACAGTGCAGGGGGTGTGTTATTCATCGACGGACATAGTTAGTGACACACTCCGTACACTGATTCAATACTACCTCCCTAGCTCTCCCTCAGTAATGTGCCTTCATTCTGTGCATGGCACGCTATGGAGGAGGATCCATATACATGGACATGGTACCTTTCGTGCAGGCTGTAAGCTATGCCGACATGTATTTTATTAAATCTGGGGGAATGCTTCTTTGTAAACAAGACAATGTTTAGTCACACTAGAACATAATCACAGCATGATAACATACTGTTGCTAAGCAACAGACTAGTCAAACTTAAACTCATAAAAATACCAAAGTAGAAACTTATTATACATCACTAAATTCAGTATCACCGATACAAAGTAATACAAAGTAACACTCTTGATTTAAAAGTAGTCTTCTCTTTGCTGACTTAAAAAACTATTTAAAACTTGCATATATAGCTATAAAAAGTCCTCCTTAATACAATACTCGATAATGCAAGCAAGTGCAATCATGGCAAAGTACTACAGCATTGCTGAACAGCTATTAAAAACTTAAAATAACTTACCTATCTATGCAAATAATCAAATACTTGTCCAAAAATTCCCCAGCAGATCCACTAATCATGATGTTACACATATAACCCATACAGGAAAATCTAAGGAAGGACATTTAAATAAACTATCTACGCTACTCTTCATGTGGCTATTTAGCTCCACAATCTATGCGTAACAGAGGACCACAACTACACTGCATACTGCACAATAAATACTTCATAGAATAAATACCCTATTAAAAACAAAAATGTATATATATATATATTATACACAAAGTAATGCTTGTAACCTAATTAATCAACTTCCTATCTATTAAAAACTACTTTAAGGAAACTGCTTTGTTCAACACATGTTTATCTGCTTGCAAGGTGATAATCCACCTTTGTTCAGCTTCTTCAGTAATATTCTTAATATCACCTGACCTAACACTATAATTAAGAACTTGTAAGGTCAAAAAAGTGAAACTATGATCTCCTAAACTGCATCACATGCCTAGCCAATGCACTTTTTATGTCATCTATGCTAATATAATAAACATATCCTCTTATTCTATCTCTTAATGCCTTGTTGGTCTTACCAACATAAAATTTGGGGCATTTGATACATTTTACCAAATATACAACATTCTAGGTGGAGCAATCAGCATAATGATAAAATATATGTTCCCTACATGTCACAGGATATATAAATACATTCTCATTTGAAATAAATCTACAAAAAATACAATGCCTACAACTTTATTCACCTACTCTCACTGATGGAGTAGTAATCATAAATGAACATGTTTCATTACAAATATGCCTTTTAATTGACATCATACTCTTACAGGTAATCTTAGGTTGGGTCCTACAACTCTACAAATATCTTCATTAGCTGTTAAAATATGCCAGTTATTCCATATAATATTCAACATTTGCTTATTGTCAGAAGTAAAAGGCAAGCAAATTCTACATTCCTTAGACTTAAATGTGTTCTAGTTATGAACATGTGCATCATCCCTACAGGAAAAATACAGTCTCCCCCATTCGTCCTCTCTGACCTAACTAACTTAAGATTTTTATCACATTCTAATTTAGTATATCTTCACTCAACAAATTGTCTCTAATTGTCCTGCCATTACTGACAGGGTCATATGATTGCTAGTCAACCTTGATTACTGAAAGGCATGTCCTTTTATAATATTTCTAAACACATAAATAAGATGCATACTGCTCATCTCAAGAAGACTATTCTTCTTGCAATTTTTCTTAAAAATCTGTGTCTATAAACTATCATTTACCTCTATCAACTTAACATCCAGAAAGTCAATGGCATCTCTGGAAGTATATTATGTGAACTTCATAAAGGATGTAGTATTCTTCAAGTATTTAACATAATATTCTAATTCTACTAAAGAACTCCTCCATATACTAAAAATATCATCTATGAATCTTTTGTAATAAATTATGTGTCTACATTCTATCTCCCACTGTGCCATAATCATATTTGCATATGAATTGGCACATGGGGTACTCATTGCTACCCTGGCCCATTGAATGTAATATTTGGAATCAAACATAAACATGTTATTAACTAAAACTAACTCCATAAGCATACAATGTGTGTATAAAGTTACTAAAGTATTCACTATTCACTAAAAGAAAATATCTCATATACTCTATTCCAATATCACTTGGAATACAAGTAAACAACAAACACACATCAAGCATAACCAATATATCTGTATCGCTCAGGGAGGTAGCCTCTACCACATGAAACATTGATGTTCATAGGTTCATAGGTGTGTACTAGGCTAATGGCCCTGGAGCCTTTACAAGTCTAGCCCATAGGATTACTCTGGCATCGTGCCACCCATTAGTTCCCAGTGCCTCTGTTGAGTAGAGTCACTGGAGTGATCCCTGGGATGAAATTTCTATTTCCCATCCACTCATCAAGATTCATCTTGAAGAGGGCCAGTGAGGTGCTCTGTTTGACATGTATGGGAATTCTATTCCATAGCATGGGCAGTCTCTGGGTTATGAACCTGTCCCTCCAACATGTTATGTTGATTGTGGTAATGAGGTTGAGGTCTCTGGAGCATGTGGTGTGGAGAAATTGGAGTTTCTTTAGATGTAGCATTTCTAACAGAGCTGGGTCAGACATGGCGTTGTAAGTCAAGCAGAAATCACCTCTAAGTAGGTGATATGAGACAGAGAATAGTTGGAGTTTTTTTGAGTCTGTCCATATAGGACAACCTTTTAAGGCCTAGGATCATCTTTGTGAGGTACTTTTGTGACCTCTCCAGTTGTTGCAGGTGTCTAGTGAGGTGCCAAATGGGCCATTGTACTTGATTGGCCTAACGAGGGAAAAGTAGAGGGAGACAATGACCTCTTTCTTCCTGGATGCAAAACCCTTAGTAATGAGATGTGCCACATAGAAGGACTTTCTGACCACAGTTGCAATGTGGTGGTCAAAAGAGGGTGCTATCAACCTGTGTTCCCAGATTTCTTATAACGCCTTCTGTGTTCAGTGGATTACTATCAATGTGGTAATTCATAGGAACAGAGTTTTTATCAAAGGGGATGATGACGCATTTTTTGGCATTGAGCTTAAAGCCATGGTTCTCACACCAATCGGTAGTCTCAGTGAGGCCTTTCTACAGGATGTCAACATCATTTGGGGAGTTGATAATAGCTCCCAACTTGCAATTATCTGTGAACTTTGTCAGCCGGAGTCCCTTCGTGTTGGCCTGGACTTCAGAGAAGTAGATACCAAACAGGAGAGGACTGAACCCTGTGGGACTCCACTTGTGACTGGTCGGCAGTCTTATTTAGAGTCAGCTGCTTTCACACTGTGGGTTCTGTGAACCAGTTTGCAATTCACCTATCAATATAGGGGTTGATGCCTAGCTTAGCGAGTTTTTCTATGATTCCTGAGTGGGGAAATGGTATCAAAGGCCTTGGCCAGATCAAGGTAGGCTGTATGAACCACCTTGCCTTCATCCACAGCTCTGATGACTGACTCAAAGAAGTCAACCAGGTTGAGCAGGCATGATCTACCCTTCACAAAACCAAACTGTGTGGGATCACAAGTTTGGGGATTTCCTATATCCTTGTTTATTAGGTCCATGATGATGTATTCCATAGCTTTGCATATCAGACTCATCAGGCTAATGGGGTGATAGTTCCCAGGGTCTGTAGTCACTCCTCCTTTGTGGAGAGGGATGACTGTAGCAGTGTGCCATTCAGTAGGGACAAAGCTTCAGATGAGGCTGTGATTGAACAGGGCACATAGTTGTGGTTCCGGTTCACTCAGTAGTTCATGTAGAACACACCCAGGGATATTGTTAGGTCCCATAGAAGCTGTATTCTTGGCCTTGGACAGTGCTGTTTTAACCTGTGCAACAGTAATACTGGGTGCCTGGCAATCTACTGGTATTGTGATTGGTCCTTTGAGGGGGGTAAAGTTGGCAATGAATCTATCAGCCAGTATATTGGCAATATCTTTTGGCTCAGTATAGGAGGTACCATTGTGCAGTAGCTCAGAGCAAATCTGGGTATTGCCATGGTGATTCTTTACATAACTGTAGAAGGCCTTGTGGTTGTCTTTACTATCTGCTGCAATTCTGTTTTCATAACTAGCTTTAGTGGATTTGATGAGGGATCTCAACTTTTTGTTGAAGCTGATAAAGAAGTTTTTCCAGTTTTGGGACTTCACTTTATTCCACATCAGTTTCTTCCTCCTGTTGTAGAGTTTGTTTATGGCAGGGGACCACCAAATTTGCTTCCTTTTTTTGGAGGAGCACGTCTTGGTTCTATTGGGTATGGCGAGATCCATGCTTTTGTGTACGTGTTCATACAGTGCATTGGTGTATGATTTGACAGTCATGCAACTATTTTCCATTTGCATGGGTGCAGTGAAGTTAGCCACCTCTGTTTTTAGGAGCCTAAAGTTAGCTTTGGAGAAGTTTTTCATGGTAGTTACCTTTGGGGTGGGGGTGGGAGGGATGTGGATTTCCAAGGTGATTAGTTTATGGTTGGATCTAACCAGGGAGGAGTTGATTATTGGTGTAGAGCAATGGTTGCCCATGTTAGTAATGACCATGTCAAGGAAATTGCTACCTCTAATGGGAGTAAGAATGAGCTGGTCCAGGGCATTGGCATTAATGAATTCCAGGAAACAGGCAAGTGTATTGGTACAGGAGTAGTTTTCCCAATTAATGGAGGGGTAGTTGAAGTCACCCAGTATGAGTGTTAGGTTGGACCCTAATATTCTCCAGGAGTGCTTAGGAATGTGGAGTGTGAATCTTGGGTCATGGTTGGGGACCTATAGCAGGCTATGACCTGAATCTCTGTCTTACCCAATGTTAGTTGTACCTGGAGTATCTCAGATGTGTTATGCTGGGCTACCAGTCTGGAGCTGTGTGCATCCTTTATGAATATGGAAACACCACTGCCTTTGGAGCTTCTGTCCAAGTTCTGGAGTCGAAAGGTGTTTAATGAGTTATACCCTGGTAGTGCAGGGGTGCTTTCTGCTGCCATGAATCAGGTTTCTGCTACAACACAAATGTCGATGTTCTCTATTTTAAGGAGTGCTTTGAGTGAGTGCATTTTGAGATTTAGACTTCTGTGATTGAGCAGCATGACCCTCAGATAGCATTTGTTTGTAGCTGCTATGGTGGTAATTTGGTCTTTGGAACACAGCCTAAAAAAGGCACTACAAGGGTGGCAAGAGCCTTGGCCAGTATCGGGAAGCCCAGAGGAGACAGATGCAGGCCATCTCTGGCAAAGCATTGAGGTCTGTCAATCATGTCATCCCAGGCAGCTGGATCCCCTTGGAATGACACCAGAACTTAGCCAAATGTTGAAATCAATTTTATGGTTATACTGTGGTATCATTCTGGGTGATGGTAGAATGCTGCTCAGGGCTAAGGTCATACCCACCTGGGCTACATAATCAGAGAGCTCCTCCATGTCTCTTTTCATGTAGTCCAAGGAGGTATGTCTCAGGTCATTCACACCCACATGTACAATGACAGAGTCATATTTGTATCTGTTGTTGAGGGACCTGAGTGTGTCCGTTATGTGGCAGATCCTGACACCTGATAGGCAGCTAACTGTTACTTTCTCCTTATTCAGCCTAGTGAGTGGGACATCAGTGTGCCACTATCAAGTAACCTATGAATAGTGTGCTGGGCATGCTGTTTTGCCTTAGGGGCTATGTTTGAGTGGCACACTGTTTATGAGAGTTATGTGTCTCATGATTAGTGTTGAGGTGGTTGAGTGCATTTCTGCTTTGGAGGTCTCTGCTGTTTGGGTAGATTTTTATTGAGAGCCTCCACGAAGGTGGGTGTGTGGTTTGTGTTTTTATGTTAAGGCAGTGTGGTGTGTGTTCTGGAGGGCTGTGTGTTCCTTGTGATGTGGTGCAAATGTTGACCTTCTCCTCCTGACCAGCTATTCCGGTCTTTGGTGGAGAATGCATGGTTTCTATTTTGGATATATAAGTGCATCTCTTGCAGGTCTGAGTTTTGGGAGGTAAGAGGAGTGGGTTGTCAAGTGCACATGAGGCAGCTGCTACATTGCCTCAGGATGCCCAAGTTCACCAGGTTAATAGGAGAACCCACAAGGAACTGACCTTTAGACATGCCTGGAGGGGTGGGCATTAATAAAGTACTGGAGCTGTTTCCTTGTAGAACGTTTAGTGCTGGTAGCACTTTTGTGTGTTACAATAACTGCTACAAGAAGTCTGGTAAAGTGCTAGACTAATAAGCTAGTAAAAGTGCAGGAGAGGAGAGAACTAGCAGATCTTAGGGAAAAGTTGAAGAGTAGACTTTTTGGCACCACCTACAAACAGTCCTGGATACAGCAAATCTGTATCTGAACTAGACTAGTTACAGGAAAGGCTGGAAACAGCCACAAACGCCGGCTTTTAAACCAGGAAATTGAAAGAGGTGGAAAAACTGCCCAAACAACCATAAAGTATAATTTCTGGGCCAGAAACTACTCCTCTTGTGGTAGATAGGCTACCTAGTGCTCATCACTTCCCACCTAGTGCTCATCACTTCCCACTGATAAGCTAGAAGGTTTCCCTCCAACAGAGAAAGGCTTGGGGGGGGGGGGCTCAGAAGCTTACAAACAGTCCTAGATACAGCAAATCTGTATCTGGAGTAGACTAGTTACTGGAAAGGCAGAAAACAAGCTTAGAACTTTTATTTATTTATTTATTTTATTTTATTTTATTTTTTTACAGAAAAGCAGCTAAAACGGCACTAAAATAATTCAAATTCAGTACAATTTTATTTATTTTACATTTGTTAACCAGGAAAATCCAACTGGATACAGGTCCATTTTCAGCGGCGGCCCAGGGAGAAATGCTCCAAATGTACAAAAACAAGTGTAAATACAGTGAAATTATTACAGTGAGTTGTCACAAAACTGAGATTTGTTTAACAATATGTACACACAGGTACATGTTTTTCTCACATACACACAGCAAAGGTTGGAAGCAAGTAGTTGAGAAAGAAATAGTTAAAAGATTTCATCTGAAAAAGGAAAACACATATATTAAGGTGGTTATCACACATGGTGTAGTGTTGACTTTAAATCTTTCCAGTAGGTGGGTGATACACAGAATTTTAAACAGTTAGAGTCAGAGTTTTATTCTTGTAATGAGGTTCTCCTTTATGAATTATGTTTGAATGGGGGTTAGTCAGGGTTTGTACGGGACAAAGCCACTGCATTTTTAGGTATTTCCTAAGGGATGTTTTGAATTGGTATAAGGAGGGGTCAGTGGTGAGTTCAGCAGGAAGTAGGTTCCAGTTTTTTACCGGTAGAGTTGGAGAATAGTGATTCACCAGCTGAATTGTTGGTTTTAACAGTTTGCACTAGCAATTTTTTGGAAGAGCGAAGGGATTTTAGGTTACTGTAGGGGTAATAATATTTTTCAGTATGGGTGTATTGTCTGGTTGGTAGAGGATTTTATGAACAACTATTAGTTGGTTATATTGCAGTTGATAGGGTAGTTCAAGCCAGTCTAATGATTGAAGGTTAAGGCAATGATGGGTTCTATAAACTGATCCTGTGGTAAATCTGGCAGTGTTATTGTATCACCTAGTTAATTTATTGAGGTTTGATTTGCTTAGGTTTATGAAGATGGGTGAGGCATAAAGAAGGGTCGATAGCAGATGTGTACGGGCAATAACAGTTCTAGCAGATGGGGTTAGGAATTGTTTAATCCTGTATAAAGAGCCTAATTTGTTATTAACTGTTTTAATAGTTTTGTCTATGTGGGCATCAAACTTGAGGTTGTTGTCGATGATCACTCCCAGTAGTTTAGTACTAAGTTCTGTAGAAATTATGGTACCATTATTAGATATTATGGTGAGCGGTGGTGAGGGGACCTTGCGAGTGGGGGAGAAGAGTAACAGTTTGGTTTTATTTGGGTTTAATAGTAGTTGGCGACCAGTGAGCCAGTTCTCTACTTTGTTGAAAGTGATTTGGGACAAGGACTGTAAATCTGTGGGGGAGGTGGCACAGCAGATTAGGGTTGTCATCTGCATATTGAATACAAGTTGCATCAGGGATGACTTTGTACAGGTCATTAATGAATACGGAGAATAGGAGGGGACCTAATATAGATCCCTGTGGGACTCCAGGGGTGACTGGTAAAAGGAACAATAGGTTATTCTTCCACAGTACAGCTTGTTGTCTATCACTTAGGTAAGAATGAAACCAGGTAATTGCTAAGTCATCTATGGAGAGTGATTTTAATGTGTTTAAGAGTAGCTGGTGATTTACCATATCAAATGCCTTGGATAGGTCAAGGAAGAGGGCTGAGGAGAGCTTGTTGTCATTACCATTTTGATTTATTGTATGGGAGAAGGGCTGAGGTTGTACTATGGCAAGGTCTAAATCTGTGCTGGGAGGGAGCTAGGAGAGTGTTTTGATTCAGATAGGCAAGAAATTGCTTGTGGATACATTTTTCCATTATTTTAGCCACGGGAGACAGAATGGCTATAGGTCTATAATTTGAAAGTTCAGTGGAATTTCCCCCTTTATGAAGAGGAACAATGTGGGACATTTTCCAGATGTGGGGGATATAGGCTTCATAGACAGTTCTATTGATTAAAATTGATATGGGGTATGCTATTTCATTAGCGGCTTTTTGGAGATATTCTGCGGGTAGTAGGTCTGTGAAAGGGTGGTGGGTTTCAGTTTATTAAGTAGGGACTTAATAAAAGTTGTTGGTACTGGATCAAGCTTAAAGGGGATCTTATCAGGTGTGCGGTCAGTGGTACTTTGGGTATAGTTGAGATAGCTTACTGGCTAGGGATTGTATGTTTTTTGTAAAGAAAGTGTTAAAGGTGTTAGCAACAATTTTAGGAGGTTGTTGGAGGGTAGTTAAGGGGGTAGGGGTAGGGGTAGTTGATTGGCCTGGGTAGAGAAGCTTATTTATGCCTGACCAGAATTTTTGTGGTTGATTTTGGTGCTTTTGTTGCAGATTACAGTAGTAGTTCTTTTTGGCTAGCATAATAGACTTCTTTGTATAATTTCTCAGTTGTTTATATATAAGGTGGTCTTTTGGGGATTTAGTGGTTCTCCAGGAGGTCCACGCTTTGTTTCTGCTAATAATTTTTTGTCTTGTATCATTGAACAGCTATGGTGCTACTTTGTTATTGGTTCTGATACTGCGTGGGGGAGCATGGTTATCCAGGATAGCAAGAAATGTAGAGTTAAAGTATGAGATGGCTTCATCTAGTGGAAGTAGCCATAGGTTGGACCAGTCACATGTATTAAGGTCATTCTGAAATTTAGTCTGAATAAAGTTCCTGCAACTTCTAATGGTTTTAAAGGAAGATTGTTGAGGGATGTGCTTTCTTTTTCTGATTATATAGGTCAGGAAGTGATCACAAGTCCTCAGGTAGGGTGCCTGTTTCATATATCTGGGGTATGTTATTAATATCCAGTCTAGGATACTTTCCTTTTTGTTAGGCTTATTGATTCTGGTTGGGGAAGATATCATCTGGGAGAAGCCATGCAAATCTATATGGGTGGAGGGGAAGTCTGAAGAGCAAGTATTCCAGTTGATAAGTCTGAAGAGCAAGTATTCCAGTCGATATTAGCATCCCCGAAAATAATAGTTTCCTGGGGGCAGTTGGTGGAGAGCCATTGGAGGATACTCTCCAAGGTATTTGTGTTGTCACCTGGGGAAATATAGATACATGCAATGTTTATAGATTTGTGTTTGTTGAGTTGGACCTTTGTGATGAGTATTTCTGCATTGTTAGTAAACAAGACATTTGGGGTACTAGTTTTGGATACTTTCAGAGTGGATTTGTACAAGATGGCTACCCCCCCTTCCTTTCTTAGAGATGCAATCAAGTCTTAATATATTGTACCCTGGGGGTATAATCTCATTATCAATGGTAGAAGGCTTGAGCCAGGTCTCGGTAAGGCATACTATATCAGGGGAGTAGACATCCAGGAGGGCATGTAAGTAGTGAATTTTCTTGTTTATACTTTGAATGTTTAGATAACACACTAGGAGTGAGTTGGGGGCATTATTTGAGATTCGTAGGCTAGTATGGGTGTTATTTGTGGGGTTGATAGTAACAGTTGGGGTTGGGCCTGGACTAGGGTGGATGTCACCATCCACTATAAGGTTAGGTAGTAATCTAATAACAAGTTTCTGGAGTTTTAATAAGAGTTTGTGGTAGTATTTAGTTCTAGGATTAATATATGAAGCCCAAATGGGACGCTGAGTTTTTGCATTAGAAGAGTTTGATGAGAGGTGGGGTAGTGGTTGGTTAGAATTATGTGGCTGATTAGTAGTACTGGTTTTGGTTCTAGGCTAGTGAGTGCCAGGAAGGTTGGTATTCATAGGCTGTGAGAAGATAGAGAATTATAAGTGGGGGTATTAGGCAGTAAATAGGATTAGAGTTTGAAGATTTGTTAAAAGTATGTGGAGGCATTGTAGGGGTATTTGAGTAATGCTTGTTTAAAATAGAGTTGGGTGTTTATAATTAGCATCTAGTGAGAGACTGGAAAGAGTTTGAGTAATAGGGCTGGGTCCTATGAATGATTGGTTAATGCTGACTGACTCTGATGAGTGGGAGTGGTGTCAGATGAGGGGGAGTGGCAAGGTGATAATAAGTGTAGGATAACTGGGGGCGTGTGAGAATTGGGGCAAAGGTAGGGGAGTGGAGTGAGCCCACAGGGTGAAAGGAGCGGGTAGAGCCAAAAGAAGAAGAGGTTCAAGGAGAACAATCAGTGGAGTGCTGAAGTCTGAAGGTAAGTGTGTTGAGATATATAAGGAGATAATAGCTTAAAAAAAGGTAGAAGTGCGATAACAGCAGAGTGATATAAAGACATATCTGTATGGTTATACTGGGAACCAGTGTGAGAGAGAACAATAACAAAGAGATGACTAAGAACTGTGTTAGGGAGATTCAATGAAGAAGAGGTAAAGGGATTTAGAGACCCTAAAGCAAATAGTATGGAGCCACCTAGTGGGCAGGTGGGGCACTTGTGGGCTACTTAGATGTGAGCACACTACTGGGGATTCCTATAAAGCAAGGCAGAAAAGCAAAATCAAAAGATGGTGCCTTTCTACATCAGGCTTTTTGATACTCTGTAATTAAGCAGGAGTGGGAGGGGAGGTGTGCAGGTTCAAGGTGGGGGAGGGGGTAGACACAAAGTAATGCAAGGCTGTGAGTCAGAAAAACTGGACTATGCCAGCTGCTAAAAAGAAAACAGGAAAACCAAGCTAAGTTAATTCCAGGTCTGTGTGGTGCAGTATTTTCCTAATAACTACAAATGTTATGCTACTAATCTAGTACAGAGTGGTGAAAAGGGCCACCGCTTCTGCAGGGAAAAACAAAAGAAGTATGGGCTGCAGGTACATAGGTAAACTTTTTCCAAGAGAAAGTAGTTTTAAGTAATTGACCTTGGAGTACTATAGGAAGTGAGAAATTGGGGGGGGGGGGCAGTAGTGTGCATGCATACAGTGAAAGGGGAAACAGTCTTCAGTTTGGAGGACAGATTAAATACAACTCTAACATACACTAGTGTAGCCAAAAGCACTTTAGTGTTCCACCGATGCAGGGTCTCACAGTGCAGGGCAACGAGACAGCCTTTGGTTGATTGGAGGTTGGCCAAGACACAGGATGTAACTTTTGCTGAGGCGACTGGAAGTAAAAAGGAAAAGGAGGAAAATATTTGGTCTGAAGTTATAAAACACTGATTACCAAGTAACTGAGATAGAGAATGCAGGGGTGGAGCAGCATACGTTGTACGAAACAGCACAATTCTATGAACAACACAAAATGCAAGGATAGCAGACAAAAAAAACAAAAACAAAAAGGTAACTGCAGTTGATACCAAGCTATTATAACATACACTATACTATTATGTACTGTTACAAAGTTTATGAAGACAAAAATAGTAACTACTAAGCTGCTACACACTATTTAGCATTCTCCACTAAAAGACAGGAACAACAGTGGTATGCTACAGAAACACAAGTAACTTCTAAGATGCTACATACAATTTAACATTCTGCACTAAAAGTCAGGAATCTCTGCATGTCCTCCCCGCGGTTGAGTGGCCTCCAAAAGACATGCATGAATGGGCGTGCCTTTGCTGAAGGTTGGGCATTGGGCTGGCAACTCAGCACCATAAAAATCAACTATTAATCATTAGCGGACCGGAGTTCCGCTGTGGCGAGCCCTAACCGGGAAAAGCCGAAAAGACAAACAACTAAAAGTCAGGAATCAGTGGTGTGCTACAGAAACAAGTAACTACTAAGATGTTACATTCTCCAGCTAACAAGTCAGAAATAACAGTGATGTTATGCAGATACACAGAGTCAGTTGTATCCTTCGGAGGTTACAATAATTGCCAAACAGGTTACTGATCTAAAAATACACATAGCAGGTGACAGTATTCACATTATTGAATAAAACAGCATTTTACCTGTTATTTAAAGTCACAATATGCTATAAATACAATGCTATACTGGCACAACAAAAACACTCCTATGCAGGGCAAATAGAGTAAAAGAAAGAATAACAAAAAAGCAACTCCAGAGAACAAGTGACCAGATCGAGCTGTTACCAACCAGAAATATGCATGACAAAAATACATACCATGTGTGACACTTCTCAAAAATAGCAGTAAAAATCACAAACAAAAACAATACCAGGAAGTACTTACATGTGTGAAACTTGTCAAAAATAGCAGTAAGAGTCACAAATAAAAACAATACCAGGAAGTACTTACATGCGAGCACACTACTGGGGATTCCTACGAAGCAAGGCAGAAAAGCTAAGTCAAAAGATGGTGCCTTTCTACATCAGGCTTTTTGATACTCTGTAATTAAGCAGGAGTGGGAGGGGAGGTGTGCAGGTTCAAGGTGGGGGACGGGGTAGACACAAAGTAATGCAAGGCTGTGAGTCAGAAAAACTGGACTAGGCCAGCTGCTAAAAAGAAAACAGGAAAACCAAACTAAGTTAATTCCAGGTCTGTGTGGTGCAGTATTTTCCTAATAACTACAAATGTTATGCTACTAATCTAGTACAGAGTGATGAAAAGGACCACCGCTTCTGCAGGGAAAAACAAAAGAAGTATGGGCTGCAGGTACATAGGTAAACTTTTTCCAAGAGGAAGTAGTTTTTAAGTAACTGACCTAGGAGTACCCTAGGAATTGAGAAATTGGGGGGGGGGCAAGTAGTGTGCACGCATACAATGAAAGGGGAAACAGTCTTCAGTTTGGAGGACAGATTAAATACAACTCTAACATACACTAGTGTAGCTGAAATCACTTTAGTGTTCCACTGATGCAGGGTCTCACAGTGCAGGGCAACGAGACAGCCTTGGGTTGATTGGAGGTTGGCCAAGACACAGGATGTAACTTTTGCTTAGGGGAATGCAAGCACCAAGAAATATACTTATCAGCTCTATATGTTAAAAATTCTTTGGTATCAATTAATATAGTGGATGTTCTAATCAACAGTGGATGAAGTACTTTTTTAAATATATGTAAATATGCTCAGTGAGCCATCCCTGTCCCAAACCTATCGCCCTAAATGGAGGATTCTCAAGAGACTTATATACTTTAGGGAAACCTTTAATAAGTGGGATGACAGGTGTATCTACAGCAAAATACTCATATAATTCCTTACTTATATACCAGCTGGGGAAACTATCAAAAGTTCATTGTGCACATTCTGTATGACTCTATTAATCTCTCTACTCTTAATCTCACTGTAGCTTAATGAGTCTGACAACAATCCACGCATGGCTGTCAAACAATCTATCCCATCTAAGAAAACTATAGCTCAACCTTTGTTGGCTGGACATGTGGTAATGTTATCATTATTTCTGAGCTCTTTGAGAACCACATGCTCCCTTCCATATAAATTATAAAATCTATTGTTCTTATTAAAACTATTGTGCTCATTTTACATTCTAAACAAATCGTATTCACATGTCCTTATAAATGCTTCTACCTGAGGATGAAGATTAGGTGTATACACACTCGTTTTTGTAATACATTATTGTGTATCTCCATAGATGGAAACAGAATAGATTCGTACTAGGCTAACTGCCCTTGTGAGCCATTTTAAGCCTAGCCAATTATCCCTTGTGAGACTCAAACCCTGCACCTTGGGTTTGTAAGGCAAACACCTTAACCATTAGGCCACCCTCAATATTTAACATAATATTCCTATAAAGCATTTCTAAGTCTATAACAGTGTCACAAAAATTGCTAGGTGTAGCTGTAACATAAGAAAGGCCTTTTTCCAACACTTAATTTGTCCGCAGTTAAAACAGATGTAGACAGATTAAACACGAAGTCCCTTGCTTCTGCATCCAGAAATCCTTCACAGATGGGATAACATTCCATTCTCTCGAAAACTTTTTAAGAAAAATTACAAAAAGAATAGTCTTCTAGAGAGGTGCAGTATCCATCCTACTTATGTGTTTAGGACATTATAAAAGGACAGGCCCGTCGTCTATCAAGGTTGACTAGCAATGATGTGGCCCTGTCAGTTATGGCAGGACGATTAAAGAGAGAATTTGTTGAGCAAGGATACACTGAATTAGAATGTGATAAAGATCTTAAGTTAATTAGGACAGAGAGGATGACTGGGGAGACTGTATTTTTCCAGTAGGGATGATGCATATGTTACTAACCAGAGCACTTTTAAGTCTAAGGAATGTAGAATCTGCTTGCCTTTACTTCTGATAATAATGTTATATGGAATACTTGACATATTTTAACAGCTAATGAAGATATTTGTAGAATTGTAGGACCCAAACTTAAGATTATCTGTAAGAATGTGATGTCAATTAAAA